>NW_009260174.1:696324-718244 GCF_000687185.1 Egretta garzetta | reverse complement strand
CCGCTCCGGCGGCGGCGAGTCCGTCTCTCTCTCTCTCTCTCTCTCTTTTTTTTAAATTTTTTTTTTTTATTATTATTTTCGCCCCACCCTCCCCCTTTAATTGGAAGCCTCCTGGGTATTTTTCAGGCCCGTAAAACGCTTGTTCTGAGGTGCGGGGCCGTTACCCTTGGCTTCCAGAGTCACCCAACAGCTCTTTCAGTTGCGCAGCGTTGCTCCGATGCTGCTGGAGCAGCGGTTGTGCTTCCTAGGAGGGGTGGGAGGCGGTTAGAAGTGAGAATGGAAAGAAAAAAAGAAATAAAGTATGATTATTGGTCAGAATAGGACTTTCTGTAGTGTACCTATGCAAATTTGCAGAGTGAATAAGTACCTGGTATGTCTGCAGAATATTTAATCTCATTTTTCCATTTCAGGTCCATGCAAGGCAGGATCACAGCACAAGCGTTCAGTTTTGACCAGCAGTTTAAGCCCTATCAAAAGGACGAGTTTGTTATGGTAGTTCTAAGTCCTTTATATTTTAACATGACTTTTTTTTCCATGAAATTATAGCTATTGGAAAACTGCATAATGGCAAACATTGTAGCAGCATTAGCATGCTATTCGCCTGCTCACTGTCTCCTTGAAAGTAGGTGATTTAGGTGTGGAGCTCAAGTTGTACTTTGTGGGTTAACTGTGTTGTCCAGTAAAAATATTTTAGTCTGTACTAATATTACTCTCTTTTAAAAAGGAACAATTTAGTCATTCAAGATTCCCAAGAATGGGAATCTGAACTGGATGCTGATCTTGGCCACCGCATTTAATGTTGGGAAGTCCACCCAGGAGGAGACACTGAACAGCATACATGCAGTTGGTACCATTGCTCACTGCTTTTACTGCTTTGTCACAGTAAATACGCTGTACAATTAGACATGCATGTGCACCATATATCTGAAAATATAATATTTTAAAATTTATTGGATACCATTGCTTTATACTGGAATTTTGGGCTTTCAGCTTTTTGAGACTCAAGTCTCCTGCTGATTTTGTGTCCTCCACTTTTGTTGTCTGCAAAGTCAAATCTGTTCATCTGTTTGCAGACAGAAAAGTGTAATAATCTGTGGTTTTAAAACGAGTGTGGTTTTTACATCTGTTAGTTTAAAAACAACTCTTTGACTTGTTGTATATCTACTTCATATTGTTATCCTGGATAAAGATTTCAGCCTCTTTGTATTTTAAAGAAATTCACACAGAAATACACCAATATTTCATCTCCCACTGGTAAACATTTCAAATTATTGAAGTTTATGCATTCACCTTCTCAATGCTCATCTCTTTTGAATTGAAAATGTAAAAATATCAGTATGAAATTATGAACTCTGAGTAGCTGTGCATTAGTTGAGAACAAAGGGACCATTCAATTATATAGTCTGATCTCTCTGTTTCCCAGAGAGGTGGTAGAGATTTGGTGATGCAGAGACTGAAAAATCCATCATTTTCTTAACAGCTTCTTCAATGATTTTTCACTCTGCTTGTTTGCATATACATAAGTGTGGGTTTTCTTAATTGGCTTATCTATCATTTAAACTTGTCAGCTACCAACATAACTATGCATGTCTACTTTTTTTTAATTGATAAATCAATAAGATTGAATACTTCAGATCCTACCATGGAACGTCTTCTCCATCCCTTCAACAATTTATGGATTTCTTCTGTATCTGTTTAAAAAATTTGTGTCTCTCCACACTTCTCCAAGCTTCAAATTTATGTACAAAATGTAAATTTTACAATCATACTTAGCATTTCATTTTTGACTTCAACAACATTTCACATAGAGATATAATTCTTTCATCTCTTCTTCCATTTTCTGTACCTCCAAGGATTTCATGCAACCTTTTTGTGTGTTCTTGGACTGAAAGTGCTTCACTGTAAAACCTTAATAATGCATATATAAATATGTACATGAAGATATCTTGAATATATAAAAGACACTGGCTACACAAAGTTACAAAAACTTGTATTTGGTGGTGTGATATGATATTTAGTATCCAAACTGAAAGGTCATACAGAGTCTACTTGCTAATTGGATCCTTATAATTGACTTTGAAAGTATCCAAGGCACTATAAATGATGATTTTATGTTTCATATCATTAACTATTCTCTTATTTGAATATTATAGGCATTTTTTAATGATCAAAATGTGAACTCCAGTTTGAAGTTGCTCTCAGCTTCAGGACAATGGACTACATTGGGTAAATTTAGAATAAATTAATCTTAAATAAAAAAAGTTTGTATTGTAACTATTTTCCTCTAATTTACCATTTTGTAATAATGACTGTTCATATAAGTGTATCTTCACCTGGTTGAAATATCTTAAGGAACTGTTTCTTTTACTAGCTAATAAGAAAAGACTCTTACCTAGTTTGTTACTAAATTGTCACATTTTATACTTTCTTTTCCTTGATCCTGCGTCGATCCATAAACCAAGCTACTAGAAGTACTTTTAAATGGTCTGTGACATCCAGTTGACCTGATCATGTATCCAGACATAATAAACTGCATTAATTGTGGAATTATAGTACTACCTTATTCAGATAGTATTTGGAGAAAGGTACTCTTCTATAGATGCAACCACCTTACTTAGGACAGATCTGAGATTATTGCTCTGTTACAAATTAAAGTTGAGAGAGCAGAAGATTAGATAGAGCACACCCCTGAGCTTGTGTAAATATGCTATCTGCACAACAAAAGTGATCTGGGCGCAGAAAGACAGCCATGTGATGGGTTGCTCTGGTTGCAATCATAGCATAAGGTTGACTTCTAGTTTGTTGCTGTATCATTAACTGCTTATAGCACTTGATTATGTCTGTAGATGGAGATGAGACACTAACGGAGATAGACCAAAAGCAAATAGCACATGATTTTATGGCACCGCTTTGAAATTGTATTTTTGATTATGTAAATGACACAAAATTTCATGGAAATTGCATGTGATAATGTGAGGGGATTTTACACATAATGTCAACACTGGTAGCACCAAAGTGATTTTCCTTAATAGGAATATTTTGAAAGGGAGTAGTGAGCAGTCCTCAATTCTTTTGGTTTGTCTGCAAATACTGTACTGTGTGTAAATATTTAATGGAGCTTTTGGAATTTTTTCACTTTTCCATTTTGACTCTCTGGAATTGGCATAGGTTTTCCCCACTATATACAGTGACACTAGACATTGCCACCTTTTTGTCCACAAAATCCATTTTCCAAACACTGTATCCAGCTGTTAAAACAATTGAAATACAGAAGATGCAAAAAATATTTCAAGTCCCTCTTGAGGTACCTCTTTTTCACTCTGTCAAGCAGAAAGAAAATAAATATATTTCAAACTGTGGGTAAACCTTTTCCTGCTTTAGGCAAGAATTTTTTTAGGCTATCTGTCTAGCCTGTGACTTGCCAGTCCCTGTAGTGAAGGTCAGTAGGTTACATACCTTGTGTTAAGAGCGGAGGGTCACTTGCCGAGTATCCCAGCTTAACTCCTAATTCTGCTCAGTCTTTCTCAGCACAGAAGCAGTGCATTTTGTTCTGAGGACTGGAAGGGTTCCCTTTCTAAATCCTGAACAGCTGGTATACCCCATTTGCTCTTAAAATTTCTTCTTCCCATTCTTTGCCTATTTTTGGTGAGGAATGTTGGCACATTTTTCTATACTTAGTTTTCATGTGCATTTTTTGAAAATATAGTAAGAATTAGCTTTGAGTGGGAGGAGGTGAAAAATCATCTTCTAGTATTTTCTTCTTCAGACATGTGGATACGTTAATCCAGATATACCATTTACTTATCACTGTGGAGTAACTCTCTTAAAAACAAGTTCCTGTTCTTGAAAGAAAATACTGGAAATGGACTTATTTTGCTTTTTAGAATATCTGAAGAAAATGACATAAAAAATGAAAATGACGTATTCTATTGCAAACAAAAATGTTAGTTGTTTTTTTTTTTCAGCGGGGGAGATATTTTGGATGCAAAATATAAGTGGGGTTTAGACAGGTTCTTAGAAACCTCCCTTCTCCTCCCCACCGTGAGCTTGGGCAGAAAGGGATCCACAGAAAGATGTCAGCATTCTATAAAACATCAGTATAATATTACTTTACAACAGTGTTTATTTCTGTAATAATTTTGTCTTTTTCCAGGCTGTGGTTCCCTTTTACCTTCTCACTAAGAATTTCTTTTTCTTTTTAATTCAGTGGGTGTGGTTTCACTTTCGTATTTTTCTCTACCTCTTCTCCGTTCCTTGTCTGTTTCCTTTTCCCAAAATCTGTTTCTAAAAAGTCTTTATTACTTTTTCCCCCCGGTCTCTAATCTCATTTTTTATTTCTCTTGACTGCTTTTCATCCTCACCTTAGTATTATCAAACCGTAATATCCTCACTCTCCATCTGTTAGATCAAAAGGTGGCATAAAACATGGGGTCCCCACGGAATGCAACATGTACCCCTCTTTTCAGCTGCTCCATGTCTTGCGATTCCTGCTAGAATCCCACAGTAGTACATTCCCTCAAGGACTCCAGCTTTAACATTGCTTGAAATATAACATTTTAGGTAAACAATACACAAGGATATTCTCTAGTCTGCTTCATTGGATCAGACAGATACTTAATTACCTATTCTCACACCATGCTTTTTTGCCTGTTGTAGTAGGGAAAATTTTTCCCCTCTTCCTAGCTGCATGGCAGAATACCTGATAGTTCTGTCATGTGCTTTAAGCCCCCCCACTCCCTTCATCTGTTACTCTCATATTTCTAAAATAGAAGTGGCAAAAGGAGCAAATTTGATGTGTACCAACCTATGTCTTGAGACTTGTATTTTTAAATAGCTGCAATGAGAACTAAATAGTCATTTTTCCTTGAGCATGTTACTGGCCTTGCACCTGTCAGCAGTTTTGGGGAGGCAGTACTGTGTCTGTTTAAGCTCAATTAACACTCAAAAAGTTATCTTCAAAGGGGTAGGGTTACTGTCTTTTTGTGTAAATAAAAATTTAGTACTTGCCTAAGAAAGATATTTGGGTTGCTGTATGCACTCGAAGCTCTAACGATTGCTGTCTTTGGAATGGAGTTTTAAAATCTGGAAGGTAATATTAAATCAGTGATTTTTTTTTAGATTACTGTTATAGGCTATCATTTGCAAAAATTTTAAATGTCATTTGAACCTATAAATCATCAGCCTGTACCTTTTACTTTTGAAATACCATCTTTTTAGTACAGAGCACTGTACTTGCATTAGGTCTGTTCTATATAAACTGTTTTGTAAATAGTAAGTTGCAAGATGTTTCCCTGAGGTAGAAAACTTCCTTAAGCTTTGGGGGAACTCTAAATACACCTAATCTGGGGTTTATCTGCCCCACACTGGATATGCAACATGTTCATTTAAAAGTATATTGGCAGCACTTTATAGATATTCCAGAGCTAGCTGTTGTAAGAAGCTTAATCTGCTTCAGTACTTCTCAGCTTTTTGTTTTCCACTTGCAGAGTTGTCAAAGCATTTCTTCTTCCTATTTTATTGCTCACTTTTACAGTGTTATTAAAACTGGTCACTCTTTTCCAGGAAATTCTGAATCTCCAGTTTCAAATCTCACCTCTCAGATGGAGAATAGGAGCTTCCAGTATATTTAAACTTTTCCATTTATAGTTTGTTTTCCTGAACTACTGAATAGATTACAAAGCTCTTGATTTTTTTTTTCCTGATGAAAGTTTTCATAAAATCTTGTTTCAGAGCAGAAGTGTGTCTCCTTTCTTCTCCCTCCCCCAATAAAATCCTAACAATTTGAAGGCCTATAAATAGCTCAGTTTCTTATACTTTGAGCTCAATAACTGGGACAATGTAAGATGTCTCTCTTTTCTTAAGTCCTTTAACATCTGATTTTCATTAGTCTTGACTCAGTTTTTGATTCATAGGTCTTTACAAAAATAATTCTATCTTAGAGGCTGTTTTAGCTCTTATTAAATCTCTTACAAAATAAAAATTCTATCCCTGTGAAAGGAAGCTGGAGAATTAAAAGTTGGAGGAGTCTGGAGATGAGGGGGTGGGAAGAAGCATAAACAAATAAATTAAAAAAAAAAAAATCAGTTTTGTTTCTTCTTAGGTTGTGAGGCTGTAAGCCATGGGGTTTTTGACTTGTGATTTTGGTTACCTAATTTGTTTATTTTTTGGTAGTCACTATGTGGACAGGTAGGAGAATGTCCTAAACTTTTTTTCTTTAATATAAGGTACCTGTTTTCATAACCATAACTGTAGATGTGAAACCAAGCAACTAAATGCCGAGCTTTCCTCTACAGCCAATTTTCTTTACTTCACATTGGCCCAATAAAATAATTACAAAATTTAATGCCAGTATTTTTAGCTTAAGTAGACAAATTTTCAAGCCATCAACTTGTAACTTCTCTTTAACTTTCTTCTTAGTGTTGATCAGGTAGGTGGTACAGTTTACCTGGGTTTAGATACCAAAATGTCAGTCCTACTTAACCTATGAATAAATAATCTCCATGTAATAATATATGGGAGAAATCCCAAGGACTTTTTGGAAGTGTGGGGGCAAGAGAAATTTTAAGTTATAGAATCATAGAATGCTTTGAGTTGGAAGGGACCGTTAGAGGTCATCTAGCCCAACCCCCCTGCAATGAGCAGGGAAATGTTATGCTCTGCTTGCAAAGATTAGGATCAGAATGAAAGGATAGGCGCTCTTGGAAGCGTCACAGTTCATATATCCCTTTTTGGCATGTTTCTGTTCCTGAAATACTGTCAGCTAGAGTAAAATTTGGACATTTCCTAAATACTAGTCTTTAGTGATCCTTTAGGTCAGTTTGTCAGGACACCACTTAATTTTATCTTTAATTGTATGGTGAAAAGCCCTTTGATATTGTGATTTGTTGACCAGTCTCCCATCAAGGGAACCTACAGAGGAGAAAAGATAAGCTAAACTCATGGAAAGCTGGAATTCTGTGAATATTACCTCTGCCGAGACACGTTGCCCTTGCGTTGCATGCTTGCTCATGCTCGCTTCTGCTCTCTTCCCCTCTCCTGTTCAGAAGCACTTTGAAGGGTGTTCAGGGGGACTTGGGAAGTGAGTAGAGAATATGTTCTAGCATTTGGTCTGAACGCTTGGACCGTAGAGAGCAGATGGAACTGGACCGAGTCCAAAGCTTCTTAAATATGGAGTCTAAGGCTATCTGAGATGCCGTAAGTTATCCAACACCATGCATGCAGTTTTGTAGATGTAACACTGTATATAGAGAAGATATGTGCCCTTATGGACTGATACCTCATTAAGTAAAATACTGTAGGACATCTCAGATGGCACTAGATGTCAATGAGCAACAGGATCAAGCCTTGGATGACTTGCAAGCACAGAAAACAGAAAAAATATAGAAAAACGTGCCCTGCGCTTAATGATTACAGAGCTAATATTCCGGCTTCATACAGGAAGCACTGATAGTACCTTTTTCATCTTCTGAAATAGCTGGTTAATAAAGCTTACAGTAGCTACAAAATAACTTTTCAAAAAGTTCAGATATAATACTTAACAACCCAAAAATCTGTCAGGGCTGTGTTCATTTTGATTTCTACTCTGCGGGGTGCTGTTAGCAGCTATTGACTTTTGTACTTCATCATGTCAAATTTGATATTTGTCTTCCAATTCTTTAAGGCTTAAGCTGTGGAATATGATTTTCTAAGGGTGTGTTCTAATATGATGTTGAGTTCACATGGTGTTTCATCTATCCCTTGTTTTGCTTGATAGTATTGCCAACAGGGGGAGCAGACACTTGAGCCTTAATGGAAAGTAGCATTCAGATGAATTCAATGTTTTCTTTACACTTGTTTCTTTCTGAGCTTTCTTTGTTTTTCGAGGGACTGTGTGACTGAGGTATACCTATGTGGTCTGTATTTTTTTAAAGAATATGCCACACAACCATTTAGAGAAGTTGATTATTTCCACACTGTATCAAATTAAAAATTACTTTAAAACCATTAGTATGTGGAAATTCTCCTGTTTTATTTATTGCACGAGATATGAACAGAAGCCTTCCTGTGTATTCCAGGTTCCAAAGTGACAAAAATTGAAGCTACAGTGGTGCCCTGTACACAGATTTCCATGTCATTTTTTGATCGGCTATACTCTGAAGGAGTTGTTAGAGAAACTGGAGATATTGTAAAATGTTATGATGACTATTACGATGATATTCTCATCTCTGATGAATTAAGGAAGGTCAGTATAGCAATGACTAATTTCTTACAATTTTTCATGCTCTACTAGGTACTGTAAGGACACATTTTTCATTATTTTTTGTGAAAGCAATGGCTGTTTTCCAGGTGGTCCCTCTTTCCTGTTTAGGTAGCAGAAAAAGGTAAAACCTTATCTCAAGTAGTCAGTGCTTGGGTGTGCAGGGGGCGGGAAATGCAGCTACTCATTTGCCTAGGAGGGGAAAACAAGTGGTGCTAATGGAAAGGTCCCATGATACCCAAAGCTGTGGGTTCACCCAGCCTTCCAGGTAGTAGATGAAATTGAATGTACTCAATAGCCACATCCCGAAGCATTCCTGGCCGGGAATGCTGACCATATAATCTGTGAAGGCATTTAAGGAAAGGCATCTTCCTGTATTTTCACTGAAACAAAGGAGAGGAAACTTTGGAAAGAGGAATTATTTTTCAGTGTAACACTGCTAAAGGACTAAACTCCTGAACAGGCCTGTAAGGTAAAAACTGTTTGTTATATCCAGTGGGTGTTAGAGAGCAGATTATTCTGAAAAAGAATCTCTCTAACAGTGGCACCTTCTTAATCAACTATGTTTCTTTTGACTTCATAAGCTAAACCCATTTTTTTTACTTAGGATTGTTTCGCATTAGCAAAGCATAGTGTGGGAGAACTGGATTTTGCTCTTCCTTGTATATATAATCATCATAAGTACTTAATAATTATAGAGTTGCAATCATGTGCACTTGGCAAATCCTTTGAAGGCAATGTATTTGAACCAGTGACACTGGTTACAGGATGTGGCCTGAAATACTGGTCTGTCTTGTAAAGTTCTGGGAAAAGAAGAGAAGTCAAGCTCATGTTTGAATTTCAGATGTGGTTTGTAGCCTAGCAGTTCAAAATACTATGTGTTTATAAGTTGGGTACGTGTGAAGTGTTTTCTGAAAATTAACTATATCGGATGTAGCAAAGTTAGAGGCAACATTTAAAATAAGGAATAGTTGGAGTTTCCGTCTCTTTCCATTTTCCTTTTCCCTTGGAAGGGTTGTGTGTGTCCGCAAGTTGTAAGTTGAAGGATTTGCATTTGTTTGAAATGGATGTGATTCCTACTCGTAAGACCTAAAATGGCAGAAAGAATTAAGAGTCAAAATCTTCCAGGAATGACATCAAAACTTCAGATTAAATTAGTCAGTGCCCTAGGAGAGTAGGCTGCAGGGGGCAGCAAACTGTCTGTCTCCTGGCCCTCAGCTGCAAAACTCCATGTCCCTTTCCTACCTGCCACCTCTTCTCTTGTTTAAACCAAGAGGGCAGTTAGGGTACATATGAGGTGGCCATCAACAATAGTTGCTGCCCAGGCCCTTTTTTACTCAGTGATGTTATATAGAGGGCCAGAGAGCAGTAAGCTCATGTCTAGCTTTGACCAGTTTGGCTGGGTTGGCCTCTGCTGTTTGGCTGATGTGACTCGTAGCCATACTGAGTTACAATTCCTGTCCACCCTTACAGTGCACAGTGTTGGGACTAATATAGCAAGTTCTCTGTGTTCACATAATATTGCAGCAAAAGGCAGGTGAGATGCGTGGAGGCAGCTGGATAACATGTCTGGTTTATCCAGGCCACAGATAAAGGCTCGTTAGGGTCTGCAATAAAGAATGGTGGGAATTTGAGTGATCTCCTCTAGGAGATCCTTGGGATTCCTTTACAAATGTGAGATAGGTGTGTAAACTCTGTAAAAAAGCAAATGTAGGCAAAGTTACCAAAGACAAACTACTTGGCAGTGATCGACATACCAAAGATAGCTAGATTATTTTCAGATTGATTCATTAGCATGATGAGCAATTAACCAGTGAATAACAAGACTCTTAAAAAATCTTCCCTTATGTCTTATGGGCACAAATCTGGCAGTGATTCTGCTTTGTATTGTATCTATAAATTTTGAACATGATTGCATCATTGGAAGAAGGATTTAGAGAGATGTACTTATTTATTTCCATCCACAGTTCATATATTTTATATGGACGTAAACTCTGTATGACATACAGTAAAGTAGTTGCATTGTTTATATGATTAATCTCAAATAAGAAGTTTTCACCTATTTGATGACTTTGTTATTTTCTTGTTACACAAGGTCTTGCTTCTGGAAGATTCAGACCATTATGACTTATTCAGTCAGTTGGATCGCAAGGAATTTCTGTTCTGTCTTTTTAAGCATCTTTGCATTGGAGGAACTCTTTGCCAGTTTGAAGATGTAGTTGGCCCATACTTAGAAACTACAAAAGCTTTATATAAAGACTTGGTCAGGTAAGTGTTTTCTGGTTTATACAATTGTATATGTATGTGCTCTGCATAGATATTTGTGTCGATTTGTGTGAATTTATTGTGCATTACTGCTTCAAAAATGGGGCTGTTATTTAATCAATCTGCAAGCTTATTTGTCTTCAACTATCAAAGTAACGTGTAACAATGGTAGTAGGTCAATAGCTAAATATATGCAATTTTAATGGCATCTGTCCCACATAAAACCTTTTTTTATATTTCTTATATGGATGTTGATGTTTTATAACTCACTCCCCTTTTAAAGATTTTTGTTTCTGTAATTGTCTACTGAAAACATGGCATATCACTGGAACTAGATTGTGTTCCCACTGTCATTGAGAAAATATCAACAAATAAGCCTTGGATATATACTCCTGGACTACTTTCAAGCTGCTTTTGGCTTAGGATTTAAAAATTCAATACTTAAGTTGAAATTTTTAGTTCTGTATATATTTTATTCCAGCTGTTTATTTTTTTTTTTACATACAGTTGGATTTTGGCATTCTTAATTCCAAAAATTCACTTCTTGCAGCGTAAAGCTAGGGGTGGTAGAATCTGGCTGTTAACATGACATAGTGGACTAAGACACATTTTTTGCCAGGTCTGGTGTATGGAATTGTTTGGAATTTTATGGGTTTTTTTTTCTTTACATTAGAGGTGATAGATCAGAGGTCCAAATTCAGAAAAAAGGCAATTTTTTGCCCTGTTTTGATATATGAATATGATGACTTCTCCGACTGACCAAATTTATTTCCTGGTTAGTGGGAAATGGAATGTAGTTATTGGTTATGCAAAGACTCATTCCAAGCTAAGCTAATGGGAATATGAAGATTTTCAGTGATGTGACTAAAATTTTATATTATATTGTACTTTTCCACTCATAATAAGTATTTGTGGGATAGTATAAAGAACAATATTCACCTGAACTATGAAAACCAATTGCAGACCTCTGAAATGAGAGATAGTATGAGAACTCTGATAATGCGGATACTAAGTAATGCACTACAATGTACACTACGCAGGCTTCAAATTGCTTAAAGTAGGAATTGATATTTTTCTTCCTCCTCAGCTCTATTTGGAATTGTGTGATGACCAATTGTTATTTCATCTCCTATTTTAAGATTACACACAAGCATATTAGGAAAAAATCATGTAAGATGTATTCGTCATTATGTCTGTTCTTAAAATGTCTTGGATAAATTAAAGAGTAAAATTTATATGTCTGAACAAAGACACAGTGGAAGATTAGACCCAGTGAATCTTAATCACCTGAATAATGGGGTAATGGATACAAGTTAATCCTGAGAAGATTCCGATTAGACATGAGAGGAAAATTTTTCACAATGAGAACAGTCAACCATTGGAATAATCTCCCCGGGGGAGTGCTTGACTTTGCCACACTGGACATTTTCAAGACACAGCTGGACAGGGTGCTGGGCCATCTTATTTAGACTGTGCTCTTGCCTAGAAAGGTTGGACCAGATGATCCTTGAGGTCCCTTCCAACCTGGTATTCTATGATCTATGATTCTATGAATATTTCTTTACTTCTGTAGCATTTGTATATAGATTGCTGTATCCAAACAAAATATTTAAAACAAAATATTTGGCTGGTTTTTGGAATTTTTATAATACTTAACCAAAGAAGCTTACAATCCTTTAATAACTTCTAAGCAGCTTTTAGATTTTGTAATGGTCAGTACTTTTCAGGGTGCAAGTTGACTTAGTCACATGCTGTTTCCCAGGGTCATCTAAAATAAATTATTAAAGTAGCAGTAGAACAGATGATACTTTTAGAGAAACCACTGAAACAGAGAAATTGAGCATTTTCAATAGCCCAAGAAGTTTTTTCAGAAATAATGAACTTAGACTGCTGCATGTATTAATTTGAATACTGTGATTAGTCACCAGAGGTTTCTTATTAGTGTGATTTGTTTCGATATGTTCATATTATACATAGATGGAAATCAAGTGGGTTCTTCAAAAATACAGAATATGACATAAAAGGATCCATCAGTGCTTCACCTCTACCCTTCCTTTTCTTTCAAATTGTTCAGTCTGCACTTGAAACAAGCTGTTTGTTACTCTAATCCTCAGCCTTAGTTGACTCTGCATTGACTACAGCTGTTTCTGCTCTTGTGTTGTTGGATTGACCTAGGACAAAGTGCAAATCCAATCAGATCCTTCACTTTATTGCTTCCCTTTGCTGTTGAGTTGTTTTCTCCTAAACATGTTCACGTTTTGTTCTAAGCCACTCCTTTTCTTTACCTTCCTAACTCAAACCTTTTCTGCTTCTTTTTCCTTTTCCTGCTGTAAAATTTGATAAGGATGTCAAGTAGTTCTTGATACTTAAAAAAAAAAAAAAAGAAAAAAAAAAGCATCTGCCAAAATCTTCCTCACAATTTCATCCTGCTTTCAAGGTTTGTTTTTTCCATACCCTCAATCTGTTCCATATTGGCCCTTTATATATTTCTGTGATTTTTCTTGTGTGCTATTTCTGTCCTTTATACAATATCAGGACAAAACCTTTCAAGATCCATTCCTCTGGTTTTTGGTGTTAGGGTCTTGGGGTTTTTTTCCCCCAGTTGGCATCTTGCTTTCTATCCTCCAAAGTTTTGAAGTACATCTACTCAGTTCATGTGACATAACTGATCTTCAATATTTATCTACCATGTGTCTCTCCATTTCTGTGCCTATAAATGTCTGCTGGTTTCTCACTGCCAGTGGAGCTGGTGTAAACACAGACTAGCAGTTGAAAAAGAAACTCCCAGTTTAACTAAATCTTTAATCTTGCTCCTTTGGTATCAAGTTCTCTATTGGTCCCATGAGAAAAGCTTTTGATCTTGACAATTCAGACATTACCTCTCCCTTCATAATCACGGTTGTCTCCTGCTTTGTCTCATTTCCCCCTGCCCCCAGTTTATGCAAAATGATGTTGCTGTTTTGTTACCACCATCTTAAGAGAGAAAAAGCCAGTGAAAGGATAAGCAATGCAGCTCTGAAGAGGGATACTCATGCCACAGTCTTGACATAATTTCTAATTTGTAGTCCATGCTGTGCACTGTATTACTTAACACATTTTTGCACAGATTACAAAAGAAAATAAAGCAATGAAAATTACTTTCTTATGGCCTCTTATTTTCAGCAGACAATTGCTAATGAGAGTAGTGGTCTCTTAGATTCTCTTTACCAAACAGTTCACCTTCAAATTCCTGTTGAAAACCAACTATTCTTTAAATTATTCTAGACTGCTGTCTTCCATCTGGTTTCTTTTCATCTTGGGCCACGGTTGCATTGGATACTCTCTACTCTTTGTAAAGTGATATTAAAAACTTTTCATGGTATTAAAAAATTCTGTAACCCGTATTCTTCTTAAACTTTAATTTTTATGTCTTGAGGGCTCCGAAGGCTTGGTGAAAAACAAATGGATAGTACAATAATTATTAGCTGCTAGCTAATGTGCACTGAAAAATTAGCCCCCACAGATAAGCTCAGTCTAATCATGATATACTTACAGAGGTATAAACATCTGTTTGGTCCTGTAGCAGTTTTTCTTATGGAAAAGATCCTTAGCATGAAGAGTTCCACAGAAGTGTCTTTAGTGCTGGGAGTGGCAGACCCATTATGAGCTTTTCCCCACTTCTCTTTCTTACAGCCTTTCTTCTGGCCTTTCCTTAATTCTAACTCCAAGGCAACAATGTTCAAAATAGTGTCAAAAGGTTTGAGATTTCATTTTATTAAAGCATTTCCATGGATATTGTTTATGGGAGAATGCAATAAACTTTTGAAATGAACCACTCTAGATATTTTACAAGCACAGGTAGGGACTTCCAAATACAACTATTAAATGGCAGGTATTGTCTCCTTTTTACAAAGAGTAATAATTACTTCCTAATGAATTAATGCACAACTTGTTGTCTGTTACTAAGCCAGCAGTAATTAGTCTGTGACCAGTTGAATCCATCCAAAATTTTAACGCTGAGTGTCATGTCCTGTGTGCCCTAAATAATTGCAAAATCCTCGTAGTATTTTTGGTTTAGTTAAAAAATACATTTACATGACAAAAACTTGTTAATTAAAATATAATCTATGAATCCTTTTTGGTAAGTCTTGTCTTCTCTACTTAACCCCTGATTTTTCTGGCAGTGTCTCTCTATGGTGACAGCTGCTGTAGTATCTTGTAGTCATTGTTCTCCATCTTTCTGTGCCATCTCCATGCCCTTTCCTCCATAATAAATGAATTTATGTGAAAGCATGGAGTTGTTCTTTTAATGTTTGGAAAGTCTAATAAAATATGGTCAGCAAGGTTAGGATATAAATAGAATCCAAAGTGAATTGAGAGACGATGAGGAAGTTTGTTCTTCATAAAAAGAGAATAGATGCACGTTAAAATGATAAAGGATCTAACATATTAAATAAATAGTTTAGAAGTTAACAATTTGAGAGAACAAAGTGGGGTATGAGGACTATTTTTAAGGAAATACTATCCTTTTCAAGAAGACAAGGTAGTTTTTTTCTAAAACCTCTTAGGAAAAAGAAAAAAATAGAGCAAATGAGCTTGTCAAAGGCAACCTCCTGTTTTTTTTCAAGTCAGCAAGGGAAAAATCTCATCTGATTTTGGCAGATACGTTATTTTGCCTTAAAAATTAACCAAAGTACTAGAAATAAACACTCAGTCTGAAAAATGACTTACAGGAAGCTAACCACAAGGGGAAAATTTCTCAAGGCAGTGGAATAAATAGGAAGACTTATTCTCTGTCATCCCTTACTTTGGTATCCTAGGTATATGTAACATAAAAATTAAGAAACCAGAAACTGAAAGGATACTTTTCAGACACAAGAATATGAAGCCAGAGTAACTTAAATGCAACTGTAACTTGTGGGGGTGGTGATACATGGTAGAAAGTACTAACACCACTAACCCTCTATACCTTCCTCTGAAAGTTGTCACTCTTTCAGCAGAGCTGGTTAAAGAGTTTCTGAACGGCTGCAGTTTACAGCCCGGTACGTTAGCATAAACTGACATCCGTGTTAGTTTATCTTAGTATGCTGGTCTGTAAACTGCAGTGGTTCAGAAGCTGAGTCATGAACCAGTTGAGCTGTCCCTGCTGGGAAGGGAGTAATCTCCTGAGGGGTGGTAAAGCAGACAGCCGGGGCCAGTACCAGTTTCAGCAATACCATCTTAATCCACCGTTGAGTATATCAACATGTCAGTTGTAACAAAAAATTCTGAGAAAGCCTGCTTACTGACGCACCACAGGAAAGATCAACTTCACAGTATAGGCTTAATTCATACACGACTGTGTCATTACTCTACAGATGAAATCAGTTAATCGGAGAGTCAATTTCTTTTATTGGTTGGAGAGATTGAATCAACAAAGATGATGTTGGTTGATTTGGGGTTTGTTCTTGTAAAAAGAAGCTTTGCGAAAGCAGTGATAATAGGGGACTGCTGTCACAGACGGCTTGGAGCTGGTGCGGGACACAACTGGGCTGTGTTTAATGCACATCCTCTAGCAACTTGTCTATACTGGGACCTTTCCCATGAACTGAACCTGTTTATGACAAGGCAGGTTTTGAGCTATGCATTTCTTGGAACTGTGTAAATGTGGAGTTATAAGGCTCAACTGCTCCACAGTGAGTTAATGTAAATAGGAATCTGTGAAATTAGATAAATTAATGTAAGTTACATGTTCTAATTTATGAAGAAATGTAAGCATTGCTTAAAGCAAACCTGCAGAAAAATGACACATTTAAAAATACTTAAATTTAAAATATGTTGAGATGCCTGGATGCTTTGCAATAATATCTTGGTGTTATTAGTAATTGTGATGGAAGAAATGGCAGTCTTCACAATAGACACAGTCTAGAAATATAAAAATTCAGAACTAATACCATCCTAGGTTGCCTAGCTGTCTATATATACAGGATTCCAAAGGAGGAAAAATGAACCTAAACTGTAATTATTTATTAATTAAAAATGAGCTGAAGTCTGCATTTTTTCACCAGTACTGCTGCTACTTCTTGTAGTCTGTATTGAAATGCAGTTCTCTTTGCAGTTTTTTTTTTCTCAAAGAAAATGTAAGAAGATTTTTACAAAATGTTGAGCTGAATAACTTTCCATAGCTATCAATATTCAATCTTTATATTGGAGTCACCTAGGCCTGGATAATATTGCTGTGATTTAGTAATTGAAATCAGTGAAACCAATTCAGATGACTAGATAAATTAAATCGTTTTCAGTAAAATGTCGTAATATCCACGTGCTTACTGTACGTATTAAGTACATATTATTCCCCTGTATTTCAGTGTTCAAAAGAATCCTGAAACAAAAGAAATACATATTATTTCTACAGTCTTCAGAGTGTCTGCATATGTAAGTATTAATGATTTTTTGATATGGGATTTTACTGGAAGTAAGATGCATAACATGAAAATAATGAATTGACATTTACACAAAGAAAATATAATATTCCATTTTAAAGGGTTATGTTTTCATAGTTGTTGTCATTTTTTATTCATGAATTCTTTCCCTGATCTCATCCTGCTTTCTCGTCTTCTTCTCTAACTCTTTGTCAATAACCACCAACTAAAGTTTTATTTGGTAGCTCACTAAAAATAGGTTTACTGGATTACACTTGAAGCCATAATAGTAATCCAGAAACCAGTTTATGGAAAAAACATATCTTTAGGTCTGAGTAATTCTGGTTTTAGATCTACTTGAGATAGTAGTAAGGATTAAGAATCCACTCTTGACTTTGTATTGTTCTGGTTTTAGAAATGTTGCTAGAGCTTTCTGAATAGCTTCTGTTGCATCTGTTTCTGTAAAGACTGCAAGGAAGTTTAGTACACAAAAGGGCTGGGGTGGCGAGGTGACTGCTAACCTTTTTTCCCCTCCCTTGTCAAGTCTCATTCCTATGTTTCCTTGCAAAATCATACATTTGCCATCAAGATAAGTTTGAGAACTGGCTGCATGTTTATTAGATTCAGCATATCTGTCATTTAATTGTTACAGTAGGGTGAACTACTCCAAATTCTTCTTGAGTAACCAGAATATGTAATAATTAAACATACCCACTTTCAAAAGAAGTAGCTGATGTCATTTCAGACTGCACAAACTTCCCTGTCAGTTGCCAATAGCCCAGTTGTTCATCTGTGGGTCATCGTCTTTTCAGTACAATGTGTGATTCATAAAAGGCTTTTGAAAGGTTTTTGAAAATAAGCACATTATGGCTGTGTCAAAATTTACTTTTCTACTAGGGTTGCAGACTGTAATAAAAATAAAACAAGAAAGCAAAACCCTGATAATTCGATGTTCTTCTGTTACTTCTGTTTCTTTCCCATCTCTGAATCAAATGGATTGATGTGAACTTCGCAGATCTCTATATTTAAGTAGATTCATGATATTTAGGAGCTCCCTTAACTGTCTTTGCATACATTAAATAAAATCAGTATTAAAAAAAAAAAAAAGAAGAAGAAAAATTTCAGCAACTTTTTGAAAACAAAATAATGGATGGACGAAAGAAAAACCAGTGTAAATACAGAGCAGGTTATCCTCCCTGTAGCTTTGGGGGAAAATTGGGCTTTACTGCACATTCTGGTAATTTGTGAGGCGAAGGAGAATTCTGAAATTCTGGTTTCCATGAGAGAACATCCTGAAGAATTTTCTTTCAGAATAGAGAAAGGCTTACATGGGTATCTCTAGATTGTTCCATGGCTCTGTGGATCAAAACTCTTTAAACTTTGCTTCAAAATCACAGGACAGGCACCTACAGGAGCACAGATGTCTTGTGCTTGTGATGAAAAGTTTCTCTCAAGGAGATAACTGCATTTCTGCAGTAGATTTAGTTTCTGGCTTCATTTGGTAAATAACTACAGAGTGTGTAATTATAATCTTAATGCTGAGCTGACAATTTTTAAGCTGTGTTTTCTTGTTTTGTATCTGCAAGAAATGGACATACCCTCTTAGCCTGATACGAATAAATAAAAAAAAGCTGTTCTGGTAAAAGTGACCTGAAAAGCAGCTGAGAAGCTAGAAGAACACACATTTTTTGCATGCTGGATTAATAAATGGATAAATATACTTGTATATTTTCACAAGAACAATGGAAGCAGGAATTAAGAACTTCATGTAACGCCATCCTGACACCATCCCTTCCTTTTTATTTGGGTTTTAAGCTGTGGCTAAGAAGCCCTTGTTTTGGAAACAATATCTATAAAAGCACACTATTAGAGATGTAAATATTTCAAGGTATTAAGGTGTAGTTACAAATGTCTGTAGATCTGTTTAGCATGAAAACTCAATAGACCTGGGCATTACAAGAGAAATAACTTTAAATCTGGTGACCAAGTACTCTGCTGAACTCCAAATACCCTTGAGGGCTTTGGGGCTTGAACATAGAATGAAATGTTGTTACAGCTGAAGTATTTGGATGCTAACTGGTATTTTAGAACTTTCTTTCCCTGAACCCCAACTATGGCAATGTTAGAAATCAGTGTAATGCCTAGTTTATTCAAAAAGTATTTTTAAAACAATTGTTGATTAAATTATGCAGTTTTGAGAGATGTTCAGCAGTATCTTTATTTCTGTATTGAGCTATGCATTATGCTATGCATACGTACTCTTAAAACATCAGCTGATTACTTGTGTTCCTACAAAGAAAAAAAAAATGATCCTACTCTACCATCAGTAAATCAACCATTACACCCCCTGCATGTCTGAACCGAAGTCCACCCCGCAGATGGAATTGGTATGATTCTAAATTCATGTACATGCACCCTAAATTGCTGTAAAAACCAGAGTAAGTCTGTGTGAATTCCAGAGGCTTTATGCTCAAGTGTTTTAGGTTTTTATGACTTCTTCTACCAACAAAAATAAATTTAAGAACCCTTTTAATTTAATTAGATTTAACTAGATTATATTGATTATTTTCCTGATACAAGGTTTAGTATATTAGTATATATATGGAGTTTCTTGAAATGCCTCATCACCAGAACTTAACTTGTTTTTGTTCTTGAGTCGTTGAACAAATTTTTAGTGTGCTGACACTGCCTTTAAACAGGCAAAACCTCACCTGACATCGGTTGATTCCATAAGGACTGCAGGACTATGATCTTCTGCAGCAATGGGAAAAAAGTTTAATGAGCAGTCACACCTTGATGTTTGTCTTCTCTTGCTTTTTTTTTTTTTTTTTTGTTGTTGTTGTTTAATGAATGAGCTTAGGTTATTTTTGGATCAAATGCCAGAGGTATTATGATGCTGAGTGCTGTAAAATCCTAAAGCTTGCTTTCCTTACTGCAATAGAGAATCCAGTGTTTGATACAAGTGTATCCCTGAAAAACACCTGAAGAGAGCTAGGCATCTTAAAATTCAAGCTATGGAGCTTGTATGCTGCTTTGCTTAAAAACAGAATGCTATTTTTAGCTTGCCGCATTTGACTACAGTCAGAAAATGCTGTGAATAAACATTATCAAATCTCTACCTGTCTTAAATAATGATTTTGTGGTGGTGCTTATCTTAATTTAAGATTTATGGTCTTGAATAATCCCTCGAAGGAAGACACCAGAATATATAGGAGGGGGTTCATCCTCTTTGATATAAGAGGAGAGAAAATGAGGTGCCAGGAACAGCTACTGGATAAAATTCACAAATGGTCCATGGAGCAGAAATTGGAACCCAGACCTTTTCCTTCTAAGTTGGCTGCCTTAACCACTGGGAGAGGTTACAGTTTTCATGTTTCCTTGGTCCAAAAAAAAGAAGGATTATTTTATGCAGAGGAAGACGTCTTCAACAAAAGAATGTGAGATGTGTGCCTCTAATCTGTAATAGTCTCTAGCCTGGGAGTTTAAAATTTTCCTGGAGAAAATGGACAATATATGCAATATAAGAGGTTCCTGTAGGCAAAAAAAGGGGAACACAACCTACATCTCTTCAACTGTTGTATAAAGGTGCTGGGGAGCAGGAGGAAACTGTTACGTGTTTTAAAAGAAAGGAGGTATCGGCTACGCATTTGTCGATCCTTTAGATGTTCAATTACCAGACTGAACACATAAAAACCCCCAACCCTTCAAAAATTCCCCCATCTTGTTTCTGGATCCCTGCTGGCTTTGAAGTGTGTGTCAAGCTGTGCTGCCCCGTCAGCGCTGAAGCTTTTATTGACATGGGCAGACGTAGGATGCTAAATTGAAGAGCCCAGTTCTGTAGTGTTGGTTGGCAGCTGAACGTGTTTTTTGCAGAATGAGGATGTTGGAACTCGGTGCCTGGATTCCCTTCAAACCCTTTCTGAGGATGGGCACAAAAAGTCTTCTCCGTAACAGTTCAAAGTTGTTAGTAAGAGCTGTAATGAGGCTTTTCCTTAAATGCAGGAATTTGAAACTGAACAGATGCATTAGCAAATGTTAAGTGAAAAAGAATTACTGATAGAACAGCTTTATGTATTAATATAGAGTCCCTAATTTTTTTTTCCATTTCGAAGGAAATGCGATTGGACTGTTGTGTATTTAACCATCTGCGGTTTAGGCTCCAATTGTGTCAACATAAGCTTACATGTTTAATTTTACATTTTGTATTAATGTTACATTCACCTCAAGTTCATTGGAACTATTCAGGCAGAACTACTCAGCGTTTTGTCAGTAGAGCATTGAGCGTCAGGATCCTCACAGAGATGTAATGCTGCTTAAATAAATGATGGTGTATTTATTCTGTTTTGCCACGAAATAAACTGTTGCAACTGGAACAAAACAATACATTTAATTCAGATTTTATGAATTCTCTCAGGGGTATCCATGTTGTTCCTAATGCTGGCTTTTTTTTTTTTTTTTTAACTTCCTCCCAGGATGATAACGGCCTGTGTTACCCTTCAAGCAAAAGCCACGAACAGACTTTTGCCTACTTGATCGTGGATCCCTGCAAGCGACATGTGCACGCTCTCTATCACTGTTTTGGTGGAAGCTTATTTACTAACTAGTTCTAACTAGTACTAACGAGTTTCTCCAGTTTTGTAATGGAGGTGGCCTTCTCTCTGCACGAATTCAGGTAGGAGCTGCCTAGTTTTCTTCTGAGGAAGGATGTGCTCCTTGATTACGCGCTCTGAGCGGCCACACGTTCGCGGAGACGTTACGACGCGGTTAGTGACACAAGTTTTGCGCAACTTTTCTGTATTTAAAAGGCACACTGCTTGAAGCAGTCTCCCCGGCGGTGTTGTGCCCCCTTCCCTCAGCCGTTTTAGCTAATAAAAGGTATCTATCCCTCCAGACGTCTTTTCGGATCCACGACGCGTAAAATGCAGGGGGAGGCTCCGGAGCCAGTGAAATCTTCGCGGAATCGGGAGAAAGCACGCGCGACGGCCCGGCCCGGCCCGCCTCCTCCCTCCCTCCGTCGCCCTCGCCCCCAGCCCCGCTCC
>NW_009260174.1:693203-694487 GCF_000687185.1 Egretta garzetta | reverse complement strand
GCGCTGGTGCGAGCGCGGCTGCGAGTTTAGGCTGCAGTTACCAGCTTTTTGGAAGGAGGCTGTGCCTGCGCGGGAGTTTTATTAAGTAATGAACTTTGTTGCTATGCTATAAAATGGGTTTTATTCTTGGCTATTGTCACTCTATCTGGGTAGCCGGTAGGAGTGAAACTTGCTCTGCGCGCTGGTGCCTGGTACTCTTGTTGTTAAGGGTCTGTCAACATTTCCATTATTAAACTTCTGGTTTGAAGGATTTATAACTTGGCTGCAGAAGTTCACTCCGGGCTGAAACTTGGCACGTACTCTCTCAGCCTAGGAGTTAATTCATTTTCCAAATACTCGAAAAATCGCTCTGGCCTTCATATTGCAAGGCTGAAAAGAAGATAGAAAGGGGTGGGGCTGAATTGCTTCTGTAGTTTTGCTTGCTTCTGACTTGCAGCCCTTTAACTGAAATCCAACGAGGAATAAGATTATTCCGTATAGGTTTTCCTAAGTCGTGCAAATCTTACCGCAGTTCCATTGTGCACGAATGCAAACTGGTGTACGTTCAGCTGACACTTGGAGCTCTGTCTGGTTAAACACAGTCACTGCAGTTAAGTAGCTATGGCCTTTGAAACGCACTTAACGTGTGTGACGTTCACACAACTTGTACTTTTAAGCTTAGCGTTAATCTTGCTTGTGTATGTTACTCTTCATCTGTAATGCGCGTTTAGTTGGATCACTCTTCCTTGTGCCAGTCGGTGCTTCCTAAAACATGAACTTGACATTCAACTGAAGCCAGAGAATCACTTGTTTCATTGTGGCCTGTCTTTTAAAATAAAATTTTCCTTTTTGTTTAGTTGTACCACAAAAATACGCTGTTTAACAGATAAGGTCTTTTAAGGTCCTGTAACTCTCCCTGTTTCTCAAAGACTACAGTGCCTCAAATTCAGTTGATTTACAACTTGCGTATTTTGTTTAAATGTAAGCTCATTCATTTCCAGTTTAATACATTAAACGTAACATGTGCTTGCATACAGGTAGTGAAACAGAGTTGTCAGTCTCCGTAAGAGTATATAAATGGGGCCTTGAGTATGGTGCAATACCTGGTGTAGAGAGGTGTGGCAAGGGCTGATACATGCATCTTATTATAGGTGTCCATGTTGTTCTGCTGTACCTACAAAATCAATTAATTGGTAAATATATAAAAAAAAGTCAGTATTACTTTAATCCAGTTTTCAAAGGTGCCTTTTCTGTTTCACGGTGGATGTGTATTTACTACTGGCAAAGAAGTTCTATGTGCTTATG
>NW_009260174.1:679663-693117 GCF_000687185.1 Egretta garzetta | reverse complement strand
TGCCTATAAGCTTCCGATAGCCTTAAAGGGCAGGTTAGGAAATTCTGTGTTCAATCTTGTATAGGTTTTTCTTATGGTTGAGTTCAGGAGTCTTCCTCCGTTGGAACTCACTGCTGCTGCCAGTGGCATTTCTTTGTTACTTTTTTCCTTGTGTAATCACTTAAACCTCTGCAGAGGGTGCATGTGTGGGTGTCCTTGCGCCTCCACACCCCCACTTCAAAAGGAAAGTGGGAAATTAACCCTCTGGCAGAAAGTGGGTGCGATGGTAATGGGTGGGCGCAGTCCAGTAATGAACCATGCAGTATGTTGTATGGGTCTGCTGACTGCGGGCGTGTTTTTTTTCTTAACCCTGCACCAAGGAGTCAGAACTTTACTTTTCAAAATAAAACTAAAGGCACTTAGCACATACTTACAGTTAATATTTCTTGACTTACACAAGGGCTTTTGTGGTGCTAATTAAACCAACCGACTTGGAGGCTCTCTTGAGCAGTAACAACTAGAAAATAAGCAGAACTTTAGAATGACTAACTTATGAATTTCTTCTGGAAGATTCATTTAAAGTGGAATGTCTTCTGACAGCTGCCTTTCTGCTGAAATATAAGAATCTTAATGGAAATAATTTCACTCCTGGCAGGCCAGCACTGATGCAGGGACAGCAGGCGCCCTGACCCCTCAGCATGTCCGAGCTCATTCCTCTCCAGCATCACTGCAGCTGGGAGCTGTTTCTCCAGGGACGCTTACACCCTCTGGAGTAGTGACTGGACCTGGAGCTCCATCTTCTCAACATCTCCGCCAGTCTTCGTTTGAGATCCCTGATGATGTACCTTTGCCACCAGGTTGGGAGATGGCTAAAACACCATCTGGACAGAGATACTTTCTTAAGTAAGTAGAACTTATTTTCAGTTAGTTGTATCTCTAGTGGTTTTTTGTTGGTGTTTTGATGTTGGTGTTTTGTGTTTTTTTTTTGTTTTTTTTTTTAATTTTACAGTCTTTGAATTTTAACAAATTTCATTGTGTTTAAAATACATATTTTTAAAAACACGCTCCAGATTTTAAGTAGGAGATCCTACCGCTTCAGTAGTTCTCCCGTATCAACTCTGCTGTTTCTGAAAACTGTATGGTACTCTGTGAATATTTGTGATATCTTACTCTTGGCTAAAGAATGTTGTTCATGACATTGTATACTGAAAATCAGTGAAATGTGCATAGTGATTTTGAAACAATGTGACTTTTGGATTTGCTGAATCTTGCCAAAGTTCTCATGCAGGTCAAAATACATTTTACCTGATTTTTATGATACAGCTGTAAAAATACAGAGTAACTGTAGAAAGTATTGTAGCGAGAATATATCAGGACTTCTTATTTTCTGAATAAGGACAATTGTGTAAGTATGCAATCAAAACATTTTTGCCTACTCTCTACTCATGAGGAAATGAATATATGTGTGTGATTGCAGTATTTGGGTCTTTGACTCAGCTCATCTACATTCCCTGCAGTGAAAGAAATTGCAGAACTTCTTCTAACATTGTTTCTTGTTACTATCACTGTAGCTTTTTCAGTGAAATTAGTTACCACCTTTTCTATAACTGAAGAGAGGTTTCACATGCCAGCCATCTGACACCTAATCCATCAGGGAGCATTTTCTTCTACGCTGTGTAGTTTTCTAAAACAGCAGGAGCTTGTCCTTCTTTCTGAAAGTGTACCCACCAAGACACATAATTGGCCCTCAAATATTTTGACTATATTTTGAACATTTTATTTAACTGCAAGTCTCTAAGTAACCCATTATATGTCATTTTCAGGGCCAGGAGAGGGGAGGGGCAGCACACTGTGTTATTTGTGTAAAACTTGTTTCAGCCAAGAAAAACATCTTTATTACTACATTTCTTGCTAAAACATTGTCATTAATATGTGCATTTGATTGAAGCAGTTGAGTTTGTAGTTTCAAAAACAAATTCACATTGTCTGCAATGAAAATGGAACTTGCAGAACTACTTAAAACTGTTTCTTGTTCCTGTAGCAATGGTTTTTTCCATACAGAGAAATTAGCATCGCTTTTTTTAACGGAACAGAGGTTACTGCAGTTGTCTGACATTATTTGAGCCTGAAGGTTACTTTTTGAAAACAATCATTCTGTATTAGGAATGTGGAAATGAGCATTAGCTATAGAGCTTGAAGATGTGGTATGTTCTTCAGTGAAGTTTAACAAATCAGCATGTTCTAGATGTGAGCTCTTCAGTGGGTGCAAATAGAATTTTTTTTGAACTGCATGAGTTTGTGCCACTTGAGAACTGTAGCTCATTGGACCTTGAGGAAAGCACGGACTGAGTTTTGAAATGAAAAGCAAACTTTGTTTTGACTATGCTGGTGAGTGCTCTTTAAGAGCAGCTTATGAAATGTGAAAAATAGATACTTGATTTTTAAGTTTTACTGTCACAAGTGTTTGGTTTTGATAACACCGTCAATTTTACAGAAAAGAGTTTAAGAAATGCGAAATGTCTTCATGCTCTTATAATAGATTTTTAAATTGTGCTCATTCAGGTGAAATCAGAGTGAAAGACTTGTTCTTGGAAAGCTTTTCTGCAGTTTCATTATTACCGCAAAGAATCTTTTCCTTTTTTTCTGCAAGTCTTTTTTGTCCTTTCTTGGTGTCCTGGTATCCATTTCAAAGGGTCAGGTTTCAGCAAGAACAATAAAGAGCCTGAGACTGGAAAGTACACACAAGTCTGGCAAACTCATCTGCATGAGCAAGATCGTTTGTTCTCCAGCAGACATCCAAAGTAAATGATTGAAAGAGCTGCTAGCTGTGAAGGATGTGTCTTGAAGGGGAAAGGAGTGGAAACAAACCAGGTTGTTAGGAAGAAAAATAAAGGCTGTACTTTTTGAACCTCTCCCTGCTGGGTCACATGCTGACCTTGGGAGATTTTAAACAGCTTAATGGGCTGTTTTCTTTTGGCTTTCCTTGGGTGATGCTGTGGTATGGGAGAGTCTAATGAAGACAGTTCTGAGGGCTCTGTTCACGCTTGAAGAACATTTGTTGCTCCTGAAAGGTTAATGCTATCTACAGGTGAGATGCACCAGCTTCATTGGAGTTCATGAAGATTTGTAAAAAACATTTAAAGTACTAGCGAAACGTTTGCTTTGTATGTTCAGGAAATAAAGTAAGAATTACTTTGGAATAGCAAGTTTGGACTTCAGAAGCTTTTTTTCAGTGTTGAGTGATAAGTTCTATCTCATACCCACAAGCCCATTAAAACTCATATCTTGTCTAGTTACACCTTAAACATTTGCTCAAAGCATGAGTACTAAGATTCCTTATGCTAAATACATTTAATGTGATTCCTTCCATCATATGCAGATTTTTGGTGTGCTTTCCAAGAATTCAGCTTCTTTGTTGGATTGGCTGCATTGCTCTTTGTTTCCATTTGCCCTGTTCTGTAGCCGCTCCATGAACAGTCTGGTAATCAGGCTCTAGAAAGATCTTTGTAGAATAGGTAACAGTATTCGATTTTTTCCAGATGTCAGTAGGCCTTATGGTTATAGTTATCATAATATACTACAGTGCAAACAGAATAATATAAAATTGAGTACGGTACTTAATACAGTCTGGAATATAGTCACTTCCACTAATCAGTGGGTCAAGCACTGCAAGCATAGTAGTTTGTGCAAAAACATAAAAATAGTGTGTATGGGGGAGAAAATACTTGTCTGTATATATAGATATATGCAGAGAGTTACTTGGCTAGATACTTTATATATGCACCACACATGCACATAAGTATTGAAAGAGGGTGAGAGTGATAATGTATGGTCTAAACCAGAACCGCTTTTGTAAATCAGTCTGTCATCTAGATAAATAGACCCCTTTATGTATGAATGCCCAACATATGATTTGCCAGAATTCCACTCATTAGTGTTCATCTCACTGTTATGAGTAGGACTCCTGAGTATAATTTTCCGTTAGCGAAAATGCAGATGATTTTGGCCAGTGAGTAAAGACATGCTTGCTATACAGCCGGTAAGGCTAATACTATTTTTTACTGAAACTGCTACTTAAATAGAACTCATAAGTCAAGACTTGCCTGGTTAGTAAGTGGTCATGTCTGAGTCATCTCAGCATTGCTGTGCGGTATGCTTTAGCCCATTCTTAAACATGCAGTAAAGAAGACTCACTTGGTTTGTGTGGCGATGTCAACTGCATTGCTTTTTAACCACTTCCTGTTAGCCAGCTGCTGGTTGACATTTCGGTGAACTATGGAGAAAGATAGAGGATCGCTCTCTAGGCAAAAGATAATATGCCATGGGAGTAGCAGGCAACAACTTGCAGAAAGAACAAATAAGTTTTGTTCAGTTTTAGAATTACTCTTGTATTGGTTTAACTTCGTGTTTAGCTTTTAATTCTTACAGAGCTTGTGTAATACCTCTTCTCATTTTGCAGCGTGAGGAAAAGTTACTGATCATCCAGCAAACAAGTCTTGTAATTATTTTTCCTACAGGAAGTAGTTCTTGCAAGCAGTTTATCAACAACTTCCTATTTTTTTCTGTGAAGTGTTGAATGACTTCCTGAGGGAGGCCAAGGTGGTTTTCCTTAGTATTTGTGGGTGTGTTTGAGGTGTTTACCCATCTGGCAGAAACCTTAAAAATAGATTGCTATTACACGTTTCTTGTGTGCTCTATACAGAGGTATGGCTTTGGATGTTGTGAAACCAAATTGTTTTAAGATAACAGGGAAACTTGTTGCTATGCTTTTTTTTTTTTTTTTTTTTTTTTTTTTTCTTTCTTTCTTCATGTCATACATGAAAAATATCCAGCAATACTGTTAAATTTCTCTTGCATCTCATTTTTTGCCCCTGACTGGAACCACCCACTACACCAATGTCATCTGTTCCCTTCCTCCCCAGAACTGCAACCACTGCTTTTGATGGGTTTGTCACCTTTTCATGCTTTTTGTAATAAAAAGCAGTTGGAAGATTTTTCTGTTAGCTAAATTTTATTTGTAATATGTCAAATTAATTTCATTTTTACATTGATGATTTCTGACTGTTTATGAAAATGTTTACAGGATTAATGATCTACAAAAAAAATGCCATGAGATTTGTGCAGGGAAAAATGGGCGCTGTCAGTTTCAGAACACAGCTGGAGGAAAGAAATATTAGTTAAAAAGCTTTTAGAGTAAAACATGCTGTTGTGTGGTTTTTGGCAACTTTTGTCTTGGAAGACAGTCATATTACTACCAAGCTTATATCTTCTACCTCTTACTTGAAGAGTCCTGTGAAAGAACAATGATACAAACTATTTTGAATTTGCAGTTGTACTAAAGATTTCCTTATCTTTAAAAGGGCAGAGGAAGAATAAGGGCAACCCTGCCTTATTTGTGTTAGCACCGAGGCTGAGCTGGGAGGAGGATGAAAGTACATCTTCAGCCCTCTGAATTCAGAGAACTTGACCCAGCTTAGTGGCTGGGCATCAGTGAAAGCAATGGCAGATGGTGCTTTTCTTGTGTTTAGTTTTGTTTTGCTTAAGAAAAATTGCAAATGATGATATACATGCGTTCAATACCCTGCTATTCCAAAACCGGTTTAATAGATGTGAGTTCAGGTGAACCAAAAATATACCTTGTGGTTTTCACTAATGTATTTTCCTTTTATTTATAAGCATATTGGCATTTATTGTCTTCAGAAGAAAAAAACAACTGGGAAAAACACGGGATCTGTGGCAGTTAGTTGTAAGTTAACTAAATAATCTCCGAGGATTTTCTTTTTTTCTTTTCTTTTTTTTTGAATTGACTGTTGATCTGTACCTTTTTTCCTCCCACAGGTTTTGCCTTTCGTGTGTATATCATAAAAATAATCTTTGTGCTTTATAGTGTCCGATTTGGTGCCTACTGAAATATTTTCGTAAACTAAAAAGCACTGGATTAAACCTCTACTTAGAGCTTCTAATACTGTAGGGGAACATGTGCCAGCTGTAGAAAATATAATGTGAATATAATTCTTACGGATCTAAATAGGATCTGAGAGAGAGAGACCAATGGCATACTTGGAAAAATAAGGTGTTAACACCGTGTTCATTAAGGAGGAAAAATACGGTTGTTTCGAAGTAGAAAACATAAAACTAAGCCTTTCAACTTCCCTTATGGAATTGGTCAAAATTAGTTCTTGTTTAGCTGTTAAGAACAACTGGGGTAGTTTCGGTTTGTATGCTTTAAATGCCTAATACTGTTTTATAACAATGCTTTCCTATCTCCTGTATCAAATTTGAGATCAGTTTTATCTTACCATGGTCTGAAAACTTTGTATTATGTTGAAAACTGTAATTGTAACGGAGATCTTTATTCTTAGAGTGTATCTAATCAGTAATAAGAAGAGGCTTCTGATACAGGTTTAATCAGAATTTCATGTTTGAAAAGGTACTTCTGCAATTCTGCTTATTAAACATTTTGTCAGGTTGTATTTGGTTAAAAGTAGTAGCATCAAGCTCTGTGGGAGCAATTACACCGCTATGGAACCACTTCTGTTTTCTCAGGTCTTGACCTCTTCTGAAGACAAACAAGAATTTGATATAAATCAAGATGAGTGTCTTCTGGACTCTCTTATCCTTTGCCTTTCTTCTTGTGTATGTTGAAGATGGCAAAGAATTATAGTTGTGGGTTTTCTTAGTAGTCATCTGGTTTGTAGCATGGGTAATCTGTAACCCATCAGTCACATCATGGAAATTCCCACTCGATAGAAAGCAGTAAAATAATAAGAAGATGTTAATTTGAAAGTTCCCATGAAAGTAAGACAGGCGCTAATACTTCTAATGGGTAAATGCAATTGAACTGATCAGTGACATGTGAGTGAAATCATACCTACTTTTACCAGATTCATCTCTTACTCCCTGATCTTTGCTCTTCTGGAAATGAAAAAAATCAGTAGCTTTAAAATTCCAAATACAAAACCTCTGGTTATAGTTTGCTCAGTTTCCCTCTGCAATTGTGGCACAACAGCTGCTAATTTTTAAAAGCTGACACAGAGCAAGCAAAGTGGATTTTTCACTTATTCATCCATTTTTACAGTAAACTTTCAGAGAAAGTAACTTATTAGCACTGGGAATGCTGAATTACTTAACTGCAGGACCCAAACTGAGTCACATGTAAAATTAAAGCAGAGTTCCTAGGTTGCTCCCAGAGAAACATTTTCACATATCAGACATAAGCAGTTACTGGATGATACCCAGGAGAGCAAGATGTGTTACTCAGGGTTGAGATACAAGATTAACTCTTAAAACTAGACTGGTATTAACCTACAAGCAGTTTCTGTCAGGCTCTGGATTAAGACTAGATACCTTCCCCCCACAGCCAACCAAAGAAAAACCAAAAATGAGGTAAACAGCTATAGAGAGAGCTGTCAGCCAAAACTGGAGATGTGTCTCTCTATATGTGGCCAGACCACTGTATACGTTTATCTTCATAGCTGGGAACAAATTCAGATGATGTAATTAGATTTAGTTTAACCTTTTGAAACCGATAGCTACTCAGTTCTATTAATTTTGTATGCTTGTGTTTTTATAAATTCCAACACCTTTGCATTTATTGTTTGTACAATCCAATCATACATATGCAGTAAAACTCATTAATTGTGGAACTCGCTGTCTTTCACTCCTTGTGTAAACGTTGTCCCCTCTTTTTCTTTCCCCCAAACAAGCTGCACGTGATTATGTAAACAGTAATATCTAAATGCCTCGGTTTCCCTTGTAAATACTAAAGAAAATTTCACTTGGTAGAATGCAGGAAATTCACAGGAGATTTCTGTGAGTAGCAGCCCTCTGGCAGGTGCCCCTAGGACACGGTCAGGATACCATGTAGTTGACCCAAGAGAAAGACAGAATTGTCTGTAGGGGAAATTTGACAGCCTGGGGGTTAGTATAACGTGAAACAAAATTCTTGGGAGGAGGCTGTGTATTGGAATGTTAACAGATAGATGCCATGTAATGGCAGGACATACTCTCACAAACAGCTAGCTAAACCCCATTTTGATGTGAGACTATATTGGGGAATTTACCAGATAAACTGTATTCTTTGTTAGGCATTTAAGTAGGAATCTAGAGCATGGGGGAAATTTGATTTTATTACGAAAATGTTCCTTAATAGCTATTATTTTTTGGTAAATAAAACTGGAGTTTTATTTGGAAAACAGGAGTTTTTGAAAGGCGTGACTAGTCTGCGTTGCTGTTTTGTGGCCTCCCGATGTATTTCTTGGAGTCTGTTTTCTGGGATTCACTGTGCCCGTGTTTTATTTGGCTTTTTACTAAGTTACTTCAGGCTGTGTTTCAGGCAAGTATAGCTAGGTTTTCTAAATTGCTGGTTAAGTCAAGCTAATAATATAAAGCTGCCTTGTAAAGTAAGACTTTTACCAGTATACTGCCTGTCAGTCATGCCGGTTGCTACGGAAACAGAGCTGTCTTGAAAACAGTCTTGGACTTTGCTTTAAAATTTCACTAATGAGACTTTGCTGCGTCATAATGAAAGACCAGATCCTTTTTGCTGAGTCTCTGACATTCTGTTTGGTAACTTAGATCAGTGCTAGTCGTTAAGTTTAGTTATTGATTATTACTTGAGGTTGTGAAGCCAGCTTTTTTCTGCTGATGTGTTTTACAGGAATGTCAAGTAAAGGTCATTTACTATTGCTAGTTTATCTCCAATGGGTTCTGATTTATGGAGAGCTTTGTTGGAAGTCTGTCTTCACTACACAAGTTTATTTAAATAGTGTTACTGCTTTAAGGATGCTTTTCTCTTTCTAATTACCTGTTGTAACTGAAATGTTAAGTAAACTTTTTGCCTTTTTTGGATATGTTGTAAAATTAGACATTTATGATGTAATAAAACATTATCTGAAAGCAAACAAGCATAGGTTGTATAGGCAAAGTGGAATTCTTTGGGTAAAGGAAAGAAACGCAACTCACAGGTATATTTTCTCACAGGATCTCACTTTTCAAAACTTTTTTTCTAATTTGTTGCTTCTATTTGAAAAGCGTGATTGGCAAGTCCTCTGCAATTACTTATATTCCAGCAGCTACGTAGTCTCTTTAGAATGGTGAGAAATAGAGTAAAAGAGAAATTTCTTTCCATGTTTACAGTATAGTTAATACAGTTGGTAGATCTAAATATCCAATGCACACACAATTCAGTGGTGATTTTTTTTTTTTAATTTACAAAACCTTTGTCATTGTCAGACTAACCAGCTTTGCTGAGTTAAGGATATGAAAAGAGATATGCTTAAAAAGGGGTAATCTGGTGTATAAAAGGCTGTTACAAAGAAAAGGTGAAAGGACTTGGAAGGGTGTTCTATGCCCAACTTTATAGGCCATTTTTGTATCTAGAGAAACATGTTTGTACAAAAAAAAAAAGTAATACTGTGCTTTAATTGGAGTTTAGGTGTCCATTTACTTCTGTGCTGGTCTTTGGGTCAGGATGAATGATACTTGTTTAACAACGAAAAAATTTTAAATACTTCCAGTCTTTGGTGAAAACAATTAATACCACATTCCACGTCTATAGGGCTTTGTATGCATGAGCCTAAGCTAAAACTGCCTGCATTCTAGTTTGTATATGGATAGATTTCTGAGATCTTTTTGTTGCGCTGTGTATGTTATCATCAGTGTAGAGCTGTGTTTCGTTTTCTTGCCTTCTGTCCCTAAACACATGCACAGTTAATTTCCATGTGTATGTCACTTACACTCTTCTAGCCAGTGAGTTTAACATTTGGACTGAAGTAAGCATTCCCTTTTTTAACTGGTCTTTCAGGTTTTCACTTTTTATGGGAATCTTGTTCTGAAACAATTCTAAAGCAGGCCTAAGATATCGGGACGAAATAATTACTAGGTAGCAGAGGATAGGAACTTCTAGATTTGTACCATTAGGAGAACTGTTATAATCTGTATGGTTGTGGGGTTTTGTTTTGTCTTTTTTCTTAATTGTAATGACTAATAACTGGAAAAAATCTATTGGATATTTCACAATATCCTAATAATTTAGTCACTGGCTAGGCATAAGGAAGAGAAAATGTGAAACAGACCTTAGCATAAACAGTTGAGAATTAACATTTTAGCATCCCTATTAACAAGGTCAAAGGAAGTCTTAATTATATTCTTTTTAAAAATAGTTTGCAATTCAAATTTGTGCCCATTTTTTATTACACTGTTAGATGGATCTTGACGTGATCAGCTTTGTATTACAGATTTGTTGAGGAACTTGGACAATTCATTGTTTTCCTAATGAATTAAATGTCACTTGTACGTGGTAATGTCTCCAGGAAAAATGAATCTTAATTCAGTTTCATAGTTGCAGTACCCATTGTCCATTGCCTTTAAGGTTGCACTGGAATAGGGAGGGGGGGAAGCAGAAGGGGGACTTTTTTTTTTTTTCTTTCTTCTGGTGCAACTATTTGTGTGGCTTTTGCTCAGGGCTATGGTTTGGATCCTGTTTATGCTGTGATGGTGAGCAACTTGGAGATTGCATGTGAACTTTAATTGATTCCTCCACTCTGTAGTCCTATTGGAGTAGGAGTGTAGACCCTGGTCTGTGCCAAGCTTTGCCCTTTTAAAATGGCCTCAAATGCTTGCTCTGGGAAACTGAAGGGGGAGGATTTTAAGTGCTTTCTAAGCCAAGGTAACAGCTAACTTATCAGATAGTTGAGGGAGTTGCAATAAAGTGCAAATTGCTGGCTTTTTGAAATGGATAATTTTTATGTAAATACACTTATGGGAATAAATCTTTTATCCTCACAAGAAGCCACTGAGATCTTGTTTTGTGCATGCACAAAACCAAGTTTGTTTGTATGGAATTTATTTGAAATAAAGGTGATTCTGGTGCTGATGCTTCTTGTGTTGCCAGCATCTGCACAAAATTTGCCTATAACTTTGTAAAATTCTTTATATGAAAGATATAAGCAAGCTTACAGTTTTGCAGTGCATGATGCTTTTGCTTCATAAATAGCTAAAATGATCATCTTCTATCCAATTTCTACAGGTTTTTGTATATTTGATCTTTATTGCCCTTACCTGTAGTTGTGGTATGAAGCTACAAGAGCTTAGAATACCAACCATTCAGTTACGTACCCACTGTTAAGATATTCCAGCCCCACCCACCATATGTAGGTAGATATCCATATACTTTGTCTCTCTTCATTTAGTCAAACTGCAAGATACACCTTCTGTAAAAGAAGTAGATGCACGCGTCCTTTTATTGTATAGGATGCTGTTCAGTTCTTAACTTCCAGCTAAAAATCTTCGGTCTGTTCTGCAAGCTGCCGAAGAGTAAGATGCAAATTGCTGTAAGCAATTATTTTATCAAACTGATCGAGTCCAAAAAGAAAAGGTTTTATTAAATGAAGATATACAGACTGCAGTGCAGTAGCAACTGGTGCTGTCACACTGTGCTTCATAAAACAATCTTTTCCTTTGTGCTTCATTAGGACTAGTAGCTTTTCCTTTAAGTCAGTACATCACTCACATACTGTTTGAGGCCCACAATACTCCAAATGAAAAAGAGATATTGGCAGCATATGAAGGGGTTCGAGCTGCTTCAGAAGTGATTGGTATGGAAGCACAGCTCCTCCTGACACCCCAACTGCCAGTGCTGGGCTGGATGTTCAAAGAGAAGGTCCCCTCTACACATCATGCAGCTGATGCTGCATGGAGTAAGTGGGTTGCACTGATCACACAGCAGGCTTGGATAGGAAACCCCAGTCACCCAGGAATCTTGGAAGTGATCATACACTGTCAGAAGGCAAAGATTTTGGTATAATGCCAGAGGAGGAGGTGGTGCATGCTAAAGACACCCCCTGTACAATAAACTACCAGAAAATGAGAATCAGTATGCCCTGTTCACTGATGGGTCCTGTCTTGTGGGAAAGCATCGGAGGTGGAAGGCTGCTGTATGGAGTCCTATATGACAGGTTGCAGAAACTGCTGAAGGAGAAGGTGAATCAAGCCAATCTGCAGAAGTAAAGGCCGTCAAGCTGGCTTTAGACAATGTTGACTGAGAAAAGTGGCCAGTGCTTTGTATCTATACTGACTCATGGATGGTGGCAAATGCCTTGTGGGGCTGGTTGCAGCAATGGAAGCAGAGCAACTGGCAGCACAGAGGCAAACCCATCTGGGCTGCTGCATTGTGTCAAGATACTGCTGCCCAGGTAGAGACCCTCATTGTGAAAGTGCGTCATGTAGATGCTCACATACCCAGGAGCCAGACCACTGAAGAATATCAAAACAACCAGCAGGCAGATCAGGCTGCTAAGATTGAAGTGGCTCAGGTGGATCTGGACTGGCAACATAAGGGTGAATTATTTATAGCTGGGTGGGCCCATGATACCTCAGGCCATCAAGGAAGAGATGCAACATACAGATGGGCTTGTGATCGAGGGGTGGACTTGACTGTGGACACTGTTGCACAGGTTATCCATTAATGTGAAACATGTGCTGCAATCAAGCAAGCCAAGTGGTTAAAGCCTCTCTGATATGGAGGATGATTGCTGAATGATTGCTTTTTTGCCTCAGTTTTTAATAGTAAGGTCAGCTGTTCTCCGGGTACCCAGCCTCTTGAGCTAGAATACAGGAACAGGGAGTAGAATAAAGCTTCCATGATCCAAGAGGAAATGGTTAGTGACCTGCTTGGCCAGTTAGACATACATAAGTCCATGGGGCCGAACAGGGTACACACCAGGGTACTGAGGGAGCTGGCAGAGGTGCTCACCAAGACCCTTTCCATCATCTGTCAGCAGTCCTGGATGACTGGGGAAGTTCCACTTGACTGGAGGTTGGCAAATGTGACACCCATTTACAAGAAGGGCCAGAGGGAGGATCTGGGGAACTATAGGCTTGTCGGTCTGACATCAGTGCTGGGGAAGGTCGTGGAGCAGATTATCCTGAGTGCCATCGCACAGCACATCCAGGACAACCAGAAGATCAGGCCCAGTCAGCATAGGTTTATAAAAGGCATATCCTGCTTCACCAACCTGATCTCCTTCTGTGACAAGGTGACCTGCTTAATGGGATGAGGGAAAGGCTGTAGATGTTGTCTACTTAGACTTTAATAAAGCCTTTGACACTGTTTCCCACAGCATTCTGCTTGAGAAACTGGCTGCCTGTGGGCTGGACAGTCATACTCTTTGCTGGGTAAAAAACGGGCTGGGTGGCTGGGCCGAAAGGGTGGTGGGTGAATGGAGTTAAATCCAGTTGGTGGCCAATCACAAGTGGTGTTCCCCAGTGCTCAGTGTTGGGGCCAGTTCTTTTTAATATCTTTATCAACAACCTGGATCATGGGATTGAGTGCACCCTCAGCAAGTTTGCAGATGACAGTAAGCTGGGTGGGAGTGTGGATCTGCTTGAGGGTAGGAAGGCCCTACAGAGGGACCTGGATAGGCTGTGTGAATGGGCTGTGGCCAATTGTATGAGGTTCAACAAGGCCAAGTGCC
>NW_009260174.1:611614-679555 GCF_000687185.1 Egretta garzetta | reverse complement strand
TCCCCTGTACTCGGCACTGGTGAGGCTGCACCTTGAATACTGTGTTCAGTTTTGGGCCCCTCACTACAAGAAAGATGTTGCGTTGCTGGAGTGTGTCCAGAGAAGGACAATGAAGCTGGTGAGGGGTCTGGAGCACAAGTCTTCTAAGGAGCGTCTGAGGGAATTGGAGTGGTTTATCCTGGAGAAGAGGAGGCTGAGAGGAGACCTTATCGCTCGCTACAGCTGCCTGAAAGGAGATTGTAGCAGGGCCAGTGTCTTCTCCCAAGTAACGGGTGATAGGATGACAGGAAACAGCCTCAAGCTGTGCCAGGGGAGCTTTAGATTGGCCATTAGGAAAAATTTCTTTACTGAAAGTGTTGTCAAGCATTGGAACAGCTGCCCAGGGAAGTGGTTGAGTCACCATCCCTGGAGGTATTTAAAAGACAGGTAGAGGAGGTGCTTAGAGGCATGGTTTACTAGTGGACAGGTATGGTTGTACTCGATGTAAAAGGTCTTTTCCAACCAAATGATTCTGTGAAATATAAATATGGAGAGGCCTGGCAGATTGATTATATCACACTTCCACAAACCCACCAAGGCAAGTGCTATGTCCTTACAATGGTGGAAGCAACCACTGAGTGGCTGGAAACTTACCCTGTGCCCTGTGTCACTGCCTGGAACACTATCCTGGGCCTTGAAAAGCAAGTCCCATGGCACCCCAGAAAGAATTGAGTCAGACAGTGGAACTCATTTCCGAAACAACCTCATAGACACGTGGGCCAAAGAGCATGGCACTGAGTGAGTATATCCCATCCACTGTCATGCACCAGCCTCTGGGAAAATCAAACAATGCAATGGACTGTTAAAGACTGTGCTGAGAGCAGTGGGTGGTGGGACATTCAAACACTGGGTTACACATTTAGAAAAGCCGCTTGGTTAGTGAACACTAGGGGATCTGCCAACCAAGCTGGCCCTGCCCAATCAAACTTCTATATACTGTAGAAGGGGATAAAGTCCCTGTAGTGCATGTAAAAAAAGACGCTGGGGAAGACAGTTTGGGTTACTCCTGCCTTGGGCAAAAGCAAACCCATTTATAGGATTGCTTTTGCTCAAGGACCTGCGTGCACTTGGTGGGTGGTGTGGAACTCTGATGTGTACCTCAAGGGAATTTGATTTTGGGTGAAAATAGCTAATTATTTGAATTGTATGATGTTAATTTGCTATATAATACTGTGTGTCATCACTACTATGGTTGCTATATGCCATATCAACACTATTACGTTAAGACTCTCACAAATGAATGAATTTTGTTGAAACTGAAGCAAAGTGCAGTGATAATGGAACCAGAACTTGTTTTAGCATGCAACAATCCACACACCATCTCTCCTGCCCTGGAAGACTACAGATGGAGCCCAAAGTCATGGACTAAATGAACTCAACGGATGTTTTAGAAGGATGGCCCACAGACTTAGGGAATTATATCTGTGCCTATATATCAAAAGACAGGAAAGGTGGTGGTAATTAATTGGCATGTATTAGAAAGTGTGACACCTGGGCATGACCTAGATGGTATAGAATAAGGGGTGGATATTGTCTTGGTTTTGGCTGGGGTAGAGTTAATTTTCTTCTCCTAGTAGCTGGCACAGCGCTGTGTTTTGGATTTAGGATGAGAAGAATGTTGATAACTCACTGATGTTCTAATTGTTGCTGAGAAGTGCTTACACTAGGTCAAGGACGTAGCTTCTCATCCCACCAGCAAGGAGGCTGGAGGTGCACAAAAAGCTGGGAGGGGACACAGCTGGGGCAGCTGACCCCAACTGAAACTGATCAAAGGGATATCCCATACTGTATGATGTCATGCTGAACAAAAAAAAAACCCCACAAAAAACCAAAAAAAAAACCCCAACCAACCAACCCAAAGTGAGGGGAGTTGGCTGGGGGGGCAGCGTGGCTGCTGCTCAGGAGCTGGTTGGCATCGGTCAGCAGACAGTGAGCAATTGCATTGTGCATCACTTGTTTTGTATATTCTTTTGTCATTACTATTTTCCCTTCCTTTTCTGTCCTACTGAATTGTCTTATGTCAACCCACAAGTTTTACCTTTTTTTTTGTTTTCCCAATTCTCTCCCCTATCCCACTGAGGGGGAGTGAGCAAATGCTGTGTGGTGTTCAGCTGCCTGCTGGGTTAAACTGCGAAGGGGAGAAGCAGCTCTTAATGAGTCATATGGAGGAAAAAAAAATGTTAAAAAGCATTGGTGTTTGTCTGGCTTGTAAACCGAAACTGAAGTTTTTTTGCAGGCATCTGTGTAGAGTTACTATCTTCCTGTTGCACAGAAACTGGACTAGGTCACACTATGGTTCTTCCAGTCCCAGCAATACATATCTTAGTTACTTAAGACAGGCAATTAAAAAGACAGAAAAAAGACATAATTTAATGCTGGATAATACTTGGCTGTGGGCCAGTATGCATTCTGTAGCTGATACTCTGAGGTCTGAGCTTGGTTGTAAAAAGGTCTAACAATATGTAAACTTGGCTTTCTTGCAGTTACAGATTAGATGTGTGAACTAAATTCAGCTGAAGTCAGCAAGGTGTGTGTGGGGGGTGCTTTTGTGGTTTGTTTTCTTGGTGTTGGTTTTTTGGGTTTTTTTTCTTGGTTTGGGGTTTTGGGTTTTTTTGGAGTTTTTTGGTTTTTCTTTTTTTTTTTTTTTCTTTTAAATTAAAAATAACTATTTGGGGCATTTACTTGAGCTGTTAGCCAGTGTGATGTGTTATGCTGATAAAGCAATTTTGAAACCAAATTTTGTTACCTTTATATAGAATCTTCTTTTTCCTTGTTATTAGAGCAAAAAACCTTCAGCTGAACTTGGAAGATCTGTGAGTTTTGGGAAGTGTTGAGAGAAAAATAGCTTGTGTTTTTGTTCACTGCATATAAGTGTTTTGGGTTTTAAGCCTTCAAGAGCTCAACAGAGTTTCAGCCTGTTCAAACCTTTAACAGGGTTTAAAATCTGCACAAAATCTACATCTTGATATAGACAACGTTTAATGAAGGATCAGAATATTAATTTCACTTTATTAACTAAGTTTTGTACACCTGGTATTCAAAAGTTACTACAAGAAAAACGTACTGAGCTCAATTAATCACTGACCTGCAAGTCACTTTTAATATTCCCATGAAACCATTCTTGGTCATAATTTGATCAAAGAATGCTAAAAATGAAATGGAGGGAAAAAAAACGCTTTTACAAAAGCAGAGTGGTTTAGATCTAACATGTGGGTTATTGATAAATATTCTAAGTTGTTCTATTTTTAAGTGGGATATTTAAGTCTTAAACTGGTGTACTTATGCAGCACGACTGCTAAGTAGTAGGTCTGTTGCGACTCTGACCATTACTGGTCCAGGTAAAATCAGAGTAAGTACTTGCCTCAAAAGTTTTGTAAGTGCACCTGTGCAAGCAAAAATCTCAGATTTTCTGATGATCTACATCAATAGAATAAACCATAGGAGTGTAAGCTTTATTAAGAAAAGGGTAATCACATAATTTTGTTCATAACTGTATCCACACCACAGGGGTGTTTTTGGCGGGGAGGGAGGTTGGGTGGTGGCTTTGGTGGTATTGAACAGCTTGCAAGTTCTTGAAGCACAGCTACCAGAAAAATTGAAGCATAGAGCAAGGTACAAGTTCATACAGCAGGTGATGTGAGGTAGGGCTTCTAGGGAGACTGAATGGGAAGGAACTGAAAGATTATGCAGAATTGGCATTTCTGCATTTCTCCCTTGTGTTGAAGAAAAGTTGCTCCACAAAAGCAATAAAACAGGTAATGATGTAGCTTAAAGTAGTAATGACAATTTGAAATGATAATTGCATGCCTATACAATACGGTGCACTATGCTCCTCAGTGACAAAACTAGCACGCTACTACTTTATTTCCTGTAGTCAAGTTAGGCTTGATATAAAAGCCTAACAGGAGCGATGGGCTTGTTTTGTGCTGTGTTTTTTGCTCAGGAAATACATGTGGCTGGTTTGTTTGCCACAGGCAAAGCAGGCTGATGAAGAATACTGAGTGTCTGACCAACAGGAGCTGATGTGGGGAAACAAGAAAGCAAGAAACATGTAGGTGCAGGTCTGCTAGTAAAGGAATTTGTCATGGTTTATTCTTGGAGGAACTGATACTAACAATGAATTCAAGCCCGTGCCATTGTCTGTCTTCAGATATTCTACTAGACATTTAAAAGTGTGAATAAATGATAGTATTTTACAATCTTTCTAACGTTCAATGCTTTATTTTTTAACAACTTCTTCTCTGTTCCTTATATAAATAGTTACGCCAGTTATGGTTCATCTCAAACACCAGAATAAAAAATGAAGTTGTTCCTTGCTACACACAGCTCCTTTTTGATTTATGACTTGTTCTTCCAGTTGACCAGCTTGGTTTAACTGCTGTGCTGTGTAAAACTAAAGTAAACTTTGAATGCTTTAATTAACTTCCCTACTATATGATGATAGAGCAAATAGTTTCAGTGTGTATGTTCGTTACAGAAAGATGTATTCAACTCATCTGTGAACCTTTTATTTGCCCATATGTATACAATCGGATACATAAATCAAAAGATATATTATTTTATTCTAATCAGAAGTCAGAATTACAACATACACACACATTTTAAGAAATAACACCATTAAAATTCTCAGTGTTCAATACAGAATTCGAGTGATTGACACATCCTTGGAATGAAAAGGTATAGCAATGTTACACTGAGGTATTTTGTGTAAAGCTAGTCAAGGACTTTGTATAGCATGAAATTTGTGTTCTTTCAAAGTAGAAATTATCAGGTATGCCTGAGATCTAAAAGTTGTAGTTCCGATTCTGTAAGTTTTTGTATTTGAAGTTACTTCGTGTGGTTTTTAATACCCATTACAGAGTAACTTTATGCAGCTTAGCCACTGTGACAAAATCATAAAGAGGGGGAAGAAATTTGGTCGTGAGTTATGTGCTTTTTTTATGCTCTAGGTTGTGACCTGTTTTTTTGTTCTAGTAGCACTAGGTGTGCCATTGGTGGTAATGTCACCAGTAGCAACAGGAGAGACAGTAAAAATTAATTACTTTTAATTTACTTTTTTAATACTACTCTGTATCAAGATACAAGCTTTTTGATTGTACAATTAATTGAAGCCAATTTACAGGTTTTTAGAGACTGAATACTTCCTTCTTCAGTGAATGATTTGGTATTAATAGTATTAAGATTGATTATCGGAAGTCTGATATTTTAACTCTTTATTCAACGTGCTTCTGTTTGATGAATTCATTTTCATTCCAAGGTTATGTTTTGCTTCATTCAAAGAAACATGGTGGGAACTGAGTAACACAGTCAGGCTGCTCCTTAAAGAAAAGGGGAAGGGTCAAAAGGATAATTTCTTTAATCAATGCTTATAGCATTGCTGTTCAGAGGCAGCCAGTGGATTTCTATTGATTGTGGCAATTCAACCACTTTTTATAAGGAAAGCCTGTGTGCTTAACATCTTTATTTTTGGTTTGGCTTTGACCTCTCTGATTAAGTCCATCAGTAGTTATTTGCTGGTCAAATATGTCAGTGGTGTAGAAGAAACTGGCAGTTAAGATTTCAAAAGCTCGAAGTTGTGGTAGGTTTGATTCTAAAAATAATTACATATACACAATTCAGTTGTTTGTGTGTATGTGTGAGTGTTCTTATGTCTGTTAAGCTGTTTAAATAGAGTTTGTACTAAATAACTTAATTTTCTGGAACTCTTCTACTGGTTGCTTTTGCAAATTAAAATGACACAACGTGTAGTTCAGCCTGCTTCTGTTTTTACTAGTTCATCAGATTGTATGCTGCATGAACGAGTCCAACCTGGCTAAAAACTTCAAGTAGTGCCCTTTTAGACAGATGCACCTTCCACCAACAGCAAGAGAATTTGGAAACAGTAGATATGGCTGTCACCTAGTCTGACCTATGTGATTAATGCCAGATAATGTAATCCATGAATTTTGCTGTTGACAACACGTACATTTATTCTTACCAAATACTGTTCTATTTAAATGTTTGCTTTCAGTGAAGTCATGCAAAGACCATGCAGGAGAAACTGAAGATTGTTCCTGCATGAAATGGGGATAGGATTCTGAAAGTAATTTATCTTTTTGAGAGATCAGGCAGAATATTGGATTTTTTTTTATTAGAGAAGTAAAAAAGTAATGGAAAATGAATGGAAATAATGTTTAACATTAACTCCTCTCTCTGAAGGTATAAACTTCATATTACTTCTAGTGCTTGAACACTTTGGAGACCTGAGTCTACTAAAATATTGGACACCATTTTAATTTAAAAAAAAAAAAAAGTTTGAATATTCCAATGGAAGTGAGATTTAAAATTTTAATTTTTTTTCTTGACTATGGTCAGAGAACAAGGGGAAGATAAAAATGGGTTCTTGTAGTCTGTAGAGGCAGCACGTTGCATATTGACTTTACTTTTCAAAGTCAATGTAATCTATCCAAACAACATTGTAAAGCCAATTTTAATTCACATATAAGAATTGGTTTGAAACTTCTCACCTTCTTGTGGACTTAATAAGACAGTCATGTTTTATTAATTAATAACATTTAAACCAAAAATTAGTTAGTTTCTTCACAGCTGTTTGTGGTAGAGAGAGGTAGTGGATTAAATCCGAGGCCTAGTTTTCTTGACAGGGATTTCATAACATTTCCCACACAGTACTTTACTTGTCTCAGGCTTTGGATAAATATGTGTCTAGATTTCTGTGGCTTCAGTAATTGCCTGTTTGTTTACTGAAGCTCTGCTTTGTAACCTCCTTTAGTGAGACTTTTCAAATTTGAGAGGTGGGTGATGCAGTGGGTTGTAAGAATAAAAGATGCACTTGTATTTTTTTTTACCCAGGTTTAGTGATCAGTAAATGTAATTGAAGTTTAGCACCTTATGGCACTTCAGCCTCTAAAAGGTAATACAATAAAAAGCTTGTATCAGCTATTTCAAAAGAAGAAAGACGTGTGTGCTGATTCCTGAAAGTGAAACCGGGACTGATGTTTAAAAGGAAATTTGGTTCTCTTGTGGTTGTGCCAGTCTGATAGGCACATAATGTTCCTCCCTTCTCAAGGGAGGCCGAGGAAAACAATCATACAAAGACATGTTTTAACAGTGTCTTGCTAGGCACACCAGTGTTTAGCCATGTTTTGAAGAATTCTGGGAAGTAAGGCTTGGGCATTATCTATGAGGCCAAACAATGAGAAATTTTGAATAAATGGTGTGGGGAAATACATGCTACATACTGAAATTATTATAAAACTTATTACTGCCTGAGGGTACACTTCACAACAAAAGCATTAATTAAAAGCAGTATTATCCTGGCAAGACGTGGAGAACAAGATCTGTTCTTGTAACAGAAGCATAATTGCAGTCTTGTCAAAATATCATTAGACCCTGTGGCAATTTAAAGAACATCTTTCCAACGTGGCTTGGCTTTCTGGAGTCCATTTTTTATGCTTTAAGTAATTTAGCCGTTTTCTATCTACAACTTTTTCTTTTAGTTTTTTCTGTCAGGTTGAATAGTGGTGTTTTTATGAAGATCAGAAAAAGTGAAACAAATGGGACCAGATGCCCTTCAGCATATGAAAGGGAGTAATACATTGTTTTTGCAAAGCTGTTTTATCCTCCTACAATACAAACCTGACGGCTGCTTGGTATGGAAAATTAGAAAGGGGAGATGCATTATAAAGACGTGATGGTTGTTCATTCAACCCTCCTTTATTTTAGAAGATTGTTTTCAACTTGAGTTAATGAAGCACAAGATATGGCAGACTATCTGAAACAGGTTTTATCAGCAGTGTGCTGGATACAACATGCTCAGCAATGTCATGACTGCTGTATTCAAGAAATGTTGCATGTACTTGAACACGTCCTTATGAAGGATGTCTTTACAGTGAGGCATTGCCATCTAAAAGGGGAAGACTGCTTTTGTTGTGTTACCATGTTGAGATACTAGCAACAAAAAGAGTGAGCTCAAATACAGTCATTATTTTAACTATAAAAATTTGAAATGTAAACTCATTAAACAACGAATAAAAATATATGTCCATCCATACATGGACATTGTTATTTTTAAGCTTAATTTTTAGTCTCTTGTATTTTTGGTAACTGTTTGGTATATTTAGTTTTGTGGTTTATAGGCATTTAGACCAGCTGATCACAACTGACTTTCAGCTTCTTAAAGAACTCAATTGCCCTTACCAGAGTTGCAGAGTTCTCCTAGTTGCTTACATTTGGCAATAGTTTGAGAAGGCATAGTTTAATTATTCTTTCTTCTTTATTTGTTATTTTGTCCTAAAGGTTCTCAAGAGCTTTTGAGATTTAAAAGTGCTCTTCTCTAAGGTGTTTCTTTTCATCAATTTCATGGGAGGCAGGAGTAGTATTAAAAGAAAACAAAATTGCTTGGTGGATCCTAAGATGGTGAACTTCAGCTTTCTGAAGCTGGTTATAGAAGAGATTGAGCCAGTTTGCTGTTTTAAATAAATAGAAATTGAATCACTTCAATTCCCCAAATTCAGCAGTTATTTTGATAGTATACAAATGTTGAAAAACTTAAGTTTCATTTCACTGTTGAATTACCTCATGAAACTTGTTTACTGTGCAAAACTTCATCTCTTTTGGTCTTTTTTTTCTAAATATGCTTTTTTCATGAAAGCATTTTTCATCGATATGAGTAAAAAGTAATCTTCAGGCATTGGCACTTCAGTCTGTCTGCAGCATTCAAGGTAATCTTTGTTTAAATAAGTTATTAATTGACAACTTCTCAGACTTTAAACTAATTAGATTTCTTTCTTCCCAAAACTGCACTTTTGGGAAGTAACTTGAAACAAATACAAGGTGGCTTAGTGAAAACCTAGTGTGATGTGAGAGCTGCTGCTCCGTGCATCCCATGGTGTATGCTGGTGACATGAATCTGGCAGGCTTTTTCTTCCTTAGTCCCTCTGTCTTAGATGTCTGAAATAGGAACTTAAAGAACCTGCAGGCTCCCCTGTTATTTAAAATGCTTGGACTTTCTGATGACTCTGCATCTGGATATGTGAATTTTAAGGGTAGTCAATATAGTATCTACACAAATACATACTCTGTGTCTGTGTTTTGAAGTTTTCTGGTTTTGGAACTGCTAAGAAAATGAAAATGTATAAAAGCTTTTATGGCTTAGGAACTGTAGCCTGTAGGAAGAGATTGCTCTTGACAAGGCAGCATTGTCTATTGAGTCCATTAAGAATGTAGGTTTAGCTAGCTTGGGAACAAGTTCCAGCATGTGACATTATAAATAGCACTCTCACATAACGAATGTAGGCTTAGTAAGTGGACCGTAATTTCCTCTACCACTTCACCAGGGTTTTTTGTTTGAGTCCACTGTACCGATGCAGAATATGAGACTCTATGATGACTGTCTTGAGGTGGTACTATGTTTTGCTCAGGGAGTGTTGGATCAAAATAAGGCTAAATTGGTCAAAGTGTTGTCTTTCCTCTTGTTTTCCTGGGCATGGGCTTTTTTTTCTGTTTAACCATACCTAGAAATGGAACCTTGTGGCTCAATCACTCAAAAATCTGTAAGAGTAGTGGTGAATCGCTGACCTGTCCCAGTTCTTATGAGCTCAAATACGTTCTGAACAGCTAATTGCTTGAGGTAGCAAAAAGTAATTAAAATTTAGAAGAAAAAAGTACCTGTACAGATTGTCATAGGTCTGTTTTCTTAATAGAACATCCTTCATGCTGAAGTCAGCATCGTCTGAAGTAGCAGTTTTCAAAAGGCGATCAATGACTATCTGGTCACCCTTTAGATGTGAGCTCATGATATTAAAATTGTGGCAAACTAAAGGATTCCTTCTCTGCAGCAAGCAGTGAATGGAGGAAACCTTGTCTTTGTGTAGCTTGTGCCTTTTATGTCAGGTCTGGCTTCATTGCTGACTATGATTTTGTTTTGTCTTCTGGATTTGGACTTGGCTTTGTATTAAAACATTTCCTCCTTTCACCCTTTCTCCCAATTCTGTTGTATTTGGTGGAGAATTATTAGGACTGGATCTCCTTCAGCATGAATTGCAGGTCAGGTTTCTCTTTGCATTTGTGAAAATAGAAAGGCAACAGAAATTCCAGTAGCTTTCAGTGTGAGATTCCTAATTTCAGGTAGTATTTGTAATATGCCTAAATGGATTTCCCAGTTGGGAAGATGAAATTATGTAATCTCTTGTAAAATAATATTTTGCAGAGTTAAATGCTGCCAGTTTTGGCTTGTCTCCTCCCTACATCACTGGAAGAAGTCTCAACAGCTTTTGGTGGAATGTAACAAACAAGATCCCTGTTAAAAATAAAAATCTGTTATAAACAAAACGTATAAGTTTTTAGCCTTGATTTAAAATGTAGCTCTCATCAGCCTTTCCAATAGTTGTACAACAAACATATGAGAGCAGTGTGGTCAACCAGCATAATTTTCTTTAAAAACAATTTAATTGTATTTTTGGCTACTTTAGGGGAAATCATTGTCCAAGTTCTGAAACTGAGTGCATTTTGGAAGGATGATGTTCACCTTTTAGACAGTCTAAGCCAGTGGTCTCCAACATGGGGTGCAAGACAATTCATTGGGGTGGGGCAAGAAAATGGTTTTTGTACCGTTCATAAATAAAATTTTTTAAAAAGTGTTTAGTTCATCTTTAGCTCCTTTTTTGTTTTCTATTTTTGTGTATGTTTTATAATATTTGTAATATTGTAGTACTTGTATATAATCTATAAATATAAATATATTGGAGGTGCATACTCAAAAATTTTTTACTGATAGGGTTCATGGTCAAAGAAGTTTGGACATCGCTGGTCTAAGCTACCTTGTAACAAGCATTTTGGCATGTGGGTTTTTGTTGGGTTCTTTGTCCCGCTTCCCTTTCCTGTTGGAAAACAAAGGAACAAAGCATTTTGCAGTTTTGGTTTTAGTTCATCAGGTTTACCTGCATGGGTGTGCGTGAGGTCTGGTGTGAACAATTAAATTGTGGTGGGATTGTTTTGATTTAGTTGTTCTGGTTTAAACATTTTAGGAGTTGCATTTTGATATGATGTCAGAGTTGAATTTCCAGGAAATACTGGCCACTTCTAAACAGCATAATATTAGGTTTACTGGTGTTTATAGGCTGAATACAAAAAATAAAGCTTGTCATAGTTTAAGCTAAAGACCTAACTTTGGAGGTCAGGTGTGATATTTGATGAGTTGAGTCCTGTATTGCTGAAATGGAAAGTGTGAAACTAGCTGCTTTTGATCTGCATCCTTGGTTTTGTCTTTATTCTTCTCCCTTCCTGTTCTGTGTGATCAATTTATGTAATTTTTTGTTAATTTAGAAAGTATGAGCTTATTGACCTGTCAGTTTACATCGTAAGTCATAAAACAGAAAGAAACTGAGGTACCTAATCCAACGGCTAAGTTTTTTGCTATACATGCAACTCTTTTCAATTCAAATTTTGAGAAAGATGTGTGTTCAGGCTGGTTTTAGTAATTTTCCTGTAATTCTATTTTGCCCAAAAAAAGGCAGTAGCTCTGGGCATCTTTGTTCAGTAGTTTGGGGATTTATGTAGGGCATTTGGTACTACATCCACTTGTTATCGGTGAAGTAATCAGCATTTTCTTAAAAATGTCTTTTGAAGGGGGTTGCTTTCCAAAGCTGTCTTGGAAGTTCTTCCTGCATTACATACAGCAGAAAGAAGGGGCTGGTTACAGTGTGTCTGTTCCTTGGCCCAGTTGTGTCATCATTAAAGAATTACAGCAATCTGAACCTTTACATAAAAACTTTCAAAACCATAGCCCTAAACTTTAGCCTTCTCCCATGTTACAGGTTCCAGTGGGGTCTTGGTCTTGTTGCTTATGGAGGGTTATTTTCTTATTTATTAGGGGGGGGGGGGGGGGGTGTTTGGGTTTTTTTCGTTCCTCTTAGCTGTGGTGTCTGTAAGAATGCAGGAGTTGCAATGAGGTGATGTTGCTCCACCTTTTTCAGACACTGATTTTAATTCCTTAGATAGGAGTGGGTTAATGCAGTTAGGAAGTGAAAACCTCTCAGAAAGTGTGATTACATGAGTAGAGCCCCCTAGTGTGGATTCAGTAGGTGATGGCCAAAGTTTTTTGCCTTGTACTTCTATCATCTGAGTAACAAAGGCAGGGCTAGAAATGCCTTAACCTTGGCACAGTGTATACCATAGGAGACTTTTTGCCTGCATCAGCTGGGAGGATAACAAGTTTTGTCTCACACTGAGGTGGTCAAAGATGTGCCTGCTAGAAAAAAGGCATGTGTTACTGGCTCCTGAGTCAAAGTCTTTCTCCTCTTGGGCTTTATTGTCATGGCAAGTTTGAAAGATAAGTGATCTGCTGGCATTGTAAGTGTTTCAGGTAATCTGGTGACCGGGTCTCCTGCTGGCCAGCACTTTGTGCACCTGGCTTTTGTATGGGAGCTGAGGAGGGCTTGGGCTTGGTAGATGTTAGGTGTGCTGGCCTTTGTAGCCACCCCCAAAGAGGCTTGAGAAGTTTGGTAACATTTTAAGGCAGAAGTGCTATCTCTTATTACACCAGCTAAAAAGAAAGGCAAGTGTTGGTCATAGAAGCTCTCCTGCAAAAGAAGAAAAGAGATATTTGGTATTGTGGTTTTGTGCTTCTTGGAAAGTTTTCTCCAATAAATGTTAATGATGCTCAGGTTTAGCTCTTTCTTATATAAACCCTTCGCTTTTTGTTTTATGGTATGGCTATTTATTGTTTCCAGCTTAGTTTCCTTAAGATTCTGGCATTGTCAGTCATTTATTGCTGTCTCCCAATACAGAGGGGTTGTTTTCTGAGAAGGGTGGAAGTCAGAAGGACAGAGACTCTTGTCAATGGTGCCCAGCGACAGGACAAGGGGCAATGGGCACAAACTGAAGCCTAAGAGGTTTCAATTGAATATGAGGAAGAACTTCGTTACTTTGAGGGTGACAGAGCACCGGAACAGGCTGCCCAGGGGATGTGCGGAGTCTCCTTCTCTGGAGATATTCAAAGCCCGCCTGGATGATGTCATGTGTAACATGCTCTAGGTGACCCTGCTTTAGCAGGAGGGTTGGACTAGATGATGTCCAGAGGTCCCTTCCAACCCTTGCCATTCTGTGTGATTCTGTGTTTTGTGAACAGAGAAGACTGGGTAGGAAGAGGAAGCCTGTTGATTCCTCCTAGGAAGAAAAGGCTGTAGTATGAGCCTCTCTGGTACTGGATATTGTTAAACCTTGAGAGTACTCAAACAGATTGAAGCACCTAGTTAGTGGGGCTGTGCAACTTGACTATTTCTGGAAGTACTTTTGACTCCTGGTAACATAATGAACTCAAAACAGCTGCAGAGGTGGGTTCAGCATCAAACACACTGATGGCAGAGTTTTAATTAGCTTCACCTGTCCAAACATATGGGGGATGGCACTGGAGGCAGAACTTGACACCTACAGTTATATAGAGAGGAAGGAGCCTGGCTTGACCAGGGTGGTAAGAAAGCTTTTTGAGTAATACTGAGAATCAAAGTTTTAGTTGTAAAGTGATACAAAATTGCACTCCCAAAATATGAAGTCTGAAAAAGCTCCTTCTTCAATACACAGTATTTATGCTACTTTCCCCTACTTAGACCAACATTGAATCTGTTTCCTAGGAGTGGGTGCTTAGACATGGCTAGAGCTTTCAGTGTATACACTACAGATTATATTTTTTATGTTTAAGAAAAATCTAAATAGTTGTGGCTGCCTGTGGATTGGGAGGTTTGAATTTATAGAAAATGGGAAGAGTATTTAATAAACCATCTGAAAAGTAATGATTGTTTTGCTGGGTATTCCAAGATATCTTTTTTACTTAGCTTTAGGACCTAGAAGTAATTGGGGTTTGATGTCTATAAATAAGCTTTCATATATTCTGTAAGATTTTTAAAATGTCTCTGCTGTGATACTGCTCAGGAGCTGGAAGGTGCTACAAATCTGAATCCTGATTAGTTGGCTTCATTTCAGTCTTCATTAAGAGGGTGTGACCTGTGGGTTCCAGTTGATTAAATCCAGGGATGGGGCAAGTAAACATCTTAAGAAATAACTTTTTCCAGACCAAGGCAGCGGAGTATACATTTGCTTGTACTGTAAGAAAAAACAAACTCTTTTTCCTTTTGAATTTTTCTTAAGGGTGGGTGTGTGTGTGTATGTGCGTGCTGAAATTTTTTATTTTGCATTTTCCAGAAAGAAATCAAATGTTTTAGAATGCTAGACTTTCGGGCTGCTCAAACAAGTAGAGCTTCTGGGTGTTTTCGACTGTGTCTCCATAGAAATTCTTTCCTCCCCCACCACGTTCTTTCATATTTAGTTTCCATAACCAGTGCACTATTGTAAAGGAGGGGAAATGCAGGGTAACTGCAGGGAAGCCAGCCAATCGCTCCAGCATCCGAGCAGACTCCAGGGCTTGTGGAGCTAACCTTTGTGACCTTCACAAGGGGCCTCTCCGAGGAGAGCCATTTTTCCTGCCTTGTAATGGTAAAGAAAAAACTTGGCAACTCCTTTGATCAGCAAAGCAAAAACAAGGAGAGCAAGGAGCAAATGGGCAGCTTTGTGCACAAAACTGCTAAGTCAGTGCTGGCTTTCTCTGCGCTGAGAACGGCGTTACCACCTTGCATAGAATACATGCACATTTCTGTAGGGTCTTGGGATATTTGTTGCATTAGTTTTATCCTTCTGTTCAAAACTGAGGGAATATCTTGGTTGTTACCAGTTACGGTGAAGTGAAAGGGTTTCATCTAGTAACTTCCAGTGTGAGAGTGAGGGAACTTTTCCTTTCTTATTTTTTTGGGGCAAGATTTTAAAAAGAAAGAAGGAATAATACAACACTTTAAAAAAGAATTCTAGCATTGAGAAGTGGACATTCTTTGTATGCAGCTGGCATACACTTTTTTACTGTAAAACTTACTGTTTTGCAGCTTTTGCTGATGTTTTTCTGTTTCTCAGTTGATGCCTACAATGCATCACAGATGCTTAATAGAAGGGACGGTGGTTTTGCTATGCAAGTATGTAAACTTTTATTTTGACTTGTATAGATTTAAAAGCAAAATCTGTTCTTATATTGGGCAATTTTTACATCAGCTTTTAGCTTCTCCTTTCTTATGTTCTTTTCACTGTTCTTCAGCTTCTGATCTTCAAATGCAGCTGTATCCTTCTGTTACGGTTCCTAGTCTCTGAGAAGTTGTATTGCTCCTCAGTGATAGTCTTCTGCTTAACAAATTGAATTAGTTCTTCCACCTGAGCTGAAGTCCTTGGTACTCCTCTTCTGCCTGAGAGTAAGAGAGGTTTCATACTGGTTTTATTCAGTACTTCCTTCCATTCCAGTGAGAGTCTGCCTCCCAGTTTAACCTCCCAGACCAATATATCTCTGTCTAATGAACTCAGTTTGTTCATTCTCGGCAAGAATTCTTCCGGTGGTTTGTAAACTTGCAGATTTCAAACTCCTTCCTTGGCTACTTCAGCTTCTCTTCATGAAGCTTGGCTCCTTAGGAGATGTTGATATTACCAGATTGCCAGATTCCTCTGCAAGTCATGTTTCCTCTTTTAGACTTCCAGTGTTCACTTTCTTCTGATGTTTCATCCTTTCCTCTGTCACTTCTTAATTAATCACCCCTAGTACTGTGCTGAAGTGGTTCATGGTGATTTTCTTCTTTCTTATATGACTGAAAATAAATAATCAGCTCCACAGTTAAGGAGCCAGACAAACCACGTTTTCAGATCTGCGTTGTTTTGGAGTAGTGCCCTTCAGTTTTATGAAAGTGCAGAAATTTAAATTAGTTTAATTGTCTCACAAAATACTAACAACTTTCAGTAATTAACCCGTTTATTAGATCCTTGCATAGTTCTGGATAGGATGCAAATTGATTTTTCCATGGACGTGATTTATTTTTGTGCAAACTGTTCTTCAGCATCTTTCACCTGCATGACATCTGTTACTCCAACAGACACAGTGATACTTAGCATCTGATGAAGATATCTGGGAAATTGATTTGCTGGAAGTCCCACATCACTAATGAATTTCTAAGTAAATTGTAGCAGAGTGACTCCACGAGCAGATTCATTTGTCTTGTGCATACTGATAGTGTGATACGGTCTCACTGCAGTTACTGTATTTAAGGGACAAATCCAACATCTGCCTGCTACCTCCTCGTTGATTGCGTTGACAAAATCAGCAAAGAGCAGTTGCTGGCCTGCTCTGTGAGCAGGAGGAGCCCTCCTCCTCCTCTCTCCTGTGGAAGCAGTGCTGGCAGCAGCAGCTTCCAGACAGCTCTGTGCATGCACAGAAGGTGGTATTTGGCTGCTTGGATGATGCTTGCTGTCCAAGCAGCTGTTCCCTGTAGTAGAGTATGTGAGTTACCAGACTGCTCGATTACAGGACTACAGCAGTCAAGGTCCATTCATTTAGTCAAGTAAGAGTGCAATCCCAAAGAGCTCGGAATATAAGTAGGCAGGTCAGAGAGGAGGAGAAACGGAGCACAAAGAAATGGGCACTGTGAAATAGAGCCACTCAACTCCAGGGCCTTGTCTGCTTCCTCAGTTTCATACTGGGTATTTTGTCCATTTTCTGCAGCATTTCTTTGCCCTTGTTATGCCGTTACATTTTGTTCTTCTTGATAAGAAAATGCAAGTAGGTTTCTTGTAGAGAAGAACATGATATTATCAGATCTGTAATAGTCCTTTCCAGTTCTTATTTGAACATAAATATTTTGTAATAATTTTCTGAAGAAACAGATTTCTGAAAACGTATTTAAAGGAATTACAAGGTATCAGAGAAGAGTGACTAGAAGGTGTAACACGCCGATTTATAGAACTAGAGTCACGGTATCTAGAAACAGGTTTATTTCTTTTTAATGTACAGTTTACTTTTAAAAGGTTTTGAGATAAAGTTTAAAATTATGACCTGTGTAGTGATATAAAGTGATTGCAGAATAAATTTTAAAGATAACACTAAACAGTGCATGTTTGCTACTGAACTTTGAGTGATAAATTCTGGAAGGAAGTTGCTGGGTAAGTACCTGGAACTATAAAGTGTTAAACCACAGCTCAGAAAGTATTAGCCAAGTGAATGTGTACTTTTTTTTTGTTGTTTATTCAAGCCTTTCAGTTCAAAACTAAGAAACTGGGAGCTGGAGAGCAGAGTGGTTTGTTTCCTTCTTCCATAATTCCGAATACAAAATTGATGTGCAAGAATGACTTCTGTTTTAAAAAGCTTTCAGTACGTGCTGACTAGAAGCACTTGATTCGGATCACTAAATACAGATCCGACATTTTATAAGGATGTTGAAAAGTGCTGGAGCAGGGCAGACCATAGGGATTATATTAGCTCAGTGTTAGGTTTTAGCAGGCTAATTGTGGATGATTATGAAGGAATATTAACTTAAAAAGATATTGGGCGTTTCATTTTCCTCTCGATGTATCCTCCTTTTTTTGCCTGCAGGTACTGGTTTACATCTTCTGATCTGAAGATTACAATCTAGATCACTGAGTTTAAAGGGCAAGAGTGGATATATTCTGAAGTTTGCAGTGACAGTGAGTCCCTAATTGATGGAGCCATGTTGTAACTGTGTGTTCATTTGCAGTTCACGCAGCTTGTCCCTGCGGCTGTATATCGGGTAGCCTATATATAAGGGCTTGCTTTGTGAGAAGTTGACATGGAATTGGGATGAATGTTGTTCTATTAACTGTGTTCTCTAATTTACTGCTTAAAGTTCAGAAAAGTTGTGTCCTACTACTCAGCTGTTGAAATTACTCAGATGTGATAGTACCTATTGGCACTTCTGAGATCAGCAGCAGTGTATTTTCCAAACACAGGTTATGAAACAAATGCATTTTGGCTCCGGAATTTTATAGGATAGCTAGTGAATGAGCCAAACCCAAGCAAACAGACAAAACCTGAACAATTTTTGGAGCTTGCACTTAGAATTTTGTTTGAATTGAAGGGTTTAAAACAGTTTTGGCTGCCTGGTTGGTGGGCAAAAGTAGCCAAATGGTGATGAGAAGACTTTTGGCTATAGAAAGCCTATCTTACAGAAGAGATTAAAGGAGCTCAGTTTGTCCAAGAGTTCAGACTGACTTAATACTGATTGAAAAAAGCTTCTTTACCATCAAGGGAATTTCTAGAACAGTTTGTGTATTTTGCAGGCAAAAAAGGAAAAGCTGGAAGTTGATAATGGTGGCATTTGGAACTGAAAGGGAGTGGAGGAAAGGGATGGGTCATAGGGAAGTGCTGACTAATGGTCAGCAAACACTGTAAAGAGAGCTCTTGTATTAAGCACTGGCCTCACTTCCTAAAAGGAAAATAAACCCCATACTGTTCAAGCATAAAGTTTGGGTTGGGAAAGTCTCTAAGCTGGACTATTTACAAAGTGGGGAGGGACTATGCTGGAAGGAGAGCTTGGTTATAATGGTGTTCTTAGCCATTGAAAGACACAACTAACGTCTGGTGTGACCTGTGTTCTGATCTCTTACGTGGGTAGGATGTATTAATATCTTTATTGTATTAGAGAGGCCTGTTACTAGTAAGCATGATTTTAAATACTAGGCATATATTTTATGAGTACATGGTTGGGGTTTTTTTTCCAATATATGCCAATGAGTAAATATAATATTCTGCCCCCTTCTCCCACTACAGCAGCACACATGCACACCCCCACCCTCCCCAGTGGCTGAATGCTAATTGTCACAATTAGTAGATAAAGACTGAAGGGATTCTAAATTTGGAATTGATTACACTAAGTTAAGGTGATAACTTTAAGTTTTCTAGGGTGTATTCAGAACCTGAACTCCTGTTACAAATCTCCTGCAGAAATTTAGTGAAAGTTGGAGATCTGTGATTTTCTTGTCATCGATTTTGTATCTAAGGGTAGGGCTGAGAAGTTTCTAAATAAGTTCACTATGTTTATTGATAAAACGTGGTAGTTGCTAATTTTGACAGACTAAACTGTTAGCGTATCTAAATGAAATTTGTACTTCAAGAACTGTTAGTAATTTATGTGCTTTTAAACAAACAGATTTTATAATCACTGTATTTAATTCCCTCTAGACCAAAAGATACTGAGAAAGCAAATCAAATAACTGCAAATCAAATACATAAAATATGAGGTATTGGTATTTATTTTGCTGATTTAACGGAATAAACTAAAACTCAAGACCTCTATTAAATAATACGTGGGTCTTTATTTTTTGTTTCTAGAAAGAAAGTAGAGTTTGTTTTGCTGCTGGTGATTTCACTGTCAAACTTCAAGTTTCTCTGTTACTTCCCCAAATTATTAATAATAAAACAAAATAAAAATGAAAATTTCTATTTGATAGCTTCTGAAACTTGCAGTGAAAGTTGCATTCAAAATTAGTTTTACTTTATATTATTTATTTAATGATGGGCTTCTGAACTATATTTTAAACTGGTGCTATTTAAACTCTTTGTGCCTGGTGGAGGGAAATGTAGAACCTGGAACTTGAAAATCCTCAGGTTGAAAATGTTTTTTAGGTCACTTTTAAATATATTTAAAAATAAATATAATAGCTATTTAAGTATACTATACATTTAATTATTATAGCTTATAATTTTAAATTATACAATCTAAATAGCTTAACATGTCCTCATGCTTTTGCTCTGTATTGTCTTTGCCACCCTAGGTTAAATGCATAGATAAAAACAACTTTTCAAAGCATAGCCTTCAGACAATGTGTTGAATCTGGGTGCTGAGAAATCTGTTGCTTCTGGTGCATTGCAACTTGGCAAATCTGTCTCCGGGGGGCTGAAGTGCGGGGGATAAAAAAAGAATTAATTTGTTGGCAAAAACCAGAGTATGCAAGATTGCCTGGAGTTGGCTGAGCAGGTAGCTCACAAGTACTGACTCAGGCAGGAACTTGCTGTTGGAAGATTTTTGTCTCTGTTTTACATGGCAATCTGCGAAGTCTTCAGGGACATGAATAATTGCCTCCAACCTCAGCAGCACGTAGCGCTTGTCTGAATCGTAAAAGTATAAAGCTTTCCCTGAGACACAGTCATAAGGAGGAGTCAAAAAGGGATGAAAAAAACCTGTAATACAGGAAGTGGAAGTGAAAAAGAAAAAAAAAAAAACCAAAAACCCAAACATAAAAAGCACATAAGTATAGAGAAAGGAAATAGAGGGGTGTTTTTGCCAAGCTGCAGTGTCAAACGAGGGAAAAGATAGTCTGTAAGACTATTTGTACAACTAAAACTGAGAACATCCCAAACAGCTGATCGATTTAAGGTGTGAAGTGTCAGTTCTGAAGCATACATTCAAAATAGTTGTCAATATTAATTATATTAATTAATAAGAACAGATTCACTTATTCTTTGTAGCAGGAAGCTATGCATTCATTTCCAGTAGGTCCCACCTCATGGTTTCTTGAGTCGGCTCATCCTGTCAGGGCCATCTGGGAGTGATCATCGTTTGAACACTCAAGCAACCAGTTTGAACTGCCCTCTGAGACTTCCTACTTACAGCAATAAGGAAACAACCCAAAGAATCTTTTTATCTTAATATTTTGTTTTCCTTGGTGGTGGTTAGCCTCAGGGTTATTCAACAGGATTGCTAGGAACTCCCTTTAGATACTAAGGCAGCTGGCTATAGCAGCTTTTATTGCAGCGTGCTTAGGCAAGCCTCTCTGACTTGAAAACCTTCAGGCAACCAAAAGTAGGGTATATAGAAAGGGGCGTAAAATTGCCTGGCTCCTGTTCACGAAAAGAGGCATTTGATTTCCCTCTTGCTTTCTTTGTCTCCTTTTAAGAGCTAACTAGGGAGAGAGAAATGAGATAGAATCTTGGAGATAAAAGGACAAGAAAGTGCTAAAGGATTCTATGGTCCATCACTTCTGAAAATCATCTGCCCTTCCCTTAATAATGTGAAAGTTAGTGTTTGTGTAATCTTGCCTTCAGTGTTACAAAAGACAGAGTGGTTGCATCTTGAGAAGGTCTTCTCTGTGTTTGCTAAGCAGGGGCGTAAAAGGGTATCTGTAAAGTTAAAGGAATCCAGTAATTTCACTTGAAATGGCAGCAGAGACAGTTCTTCCTTTAGATTTACCCTCCTTGGTGATGCATCTTTATCTCTTTCATTTAAAATTAAGGAGAGAAAGAAAGAGTATGCTGAGTGACTTAGCCATGGGAAGCAAACTTCTTACCTTTGGGGACAGGGTAGAGAGAAGGGGGAGATTTTCCTTAAATATAGCCTCTTTTTCTGCTGTGAAACTGAGAGGGCAAGGTTAAAATTAAATAAATCTGGTGATACAGAATGTGAGCACACAGCGCTTAGTCCTTTATGGAGTTTGGGAAAGGACTGAACTGGTACAAGGACTGTTAAGAGCATGGATTTTTCTCTTAGTCTCTGTAATACTGCTGTTTCTTACAGTTTTCAAAGTAATGGAAAGAGCCCTGGAAATGAAAATGCCCTCGTACTCCTTTTTTCTGAAACTTAGAAAATAATTTTATTTTGGAAATCCACAGAGGAATCAAAGAATCACATTTTTGAGACTCAGTTTAAAATACTTCTAAGCATTGTGATACTACCCTGTTTTTCTAGATGAGGTCCGTCGAGTGCAGGGAGGGAAGAGGGACAGTAGGAAAAGGAGTAATAAATGCAAAAAATAAGCATGTTATTACTTCCATTTTTGCTTTGACAAACGGCAGTTGTTTCAAGAGTACATAACAACAGTGGTGCTACCTTGGCAAACCTTTGAACTTCATGTCATGCCTTCAGCTCTTCCATTAGCCACGCATGTATGGTTTTACGGCCTACTGCCCGCCGTCCATTTTAGCATTACATGCTCTGAAGCGAGGACCTTTCTGTGAGTGCTTTCCTAAGAAGGGCAGTGCTGTTCCGCAACTCCAAAACAGCAAAGTGTTTATCATCAGAGCAGTAAGCATAAGATTTTGGTGTGTGTATTGTGTGCTGTCTGCATGCAGGCCAGTGCCAATGAAGGCTGCCTTTGAATACCTTAATGTTAAATACTGTATTTTGTGTATCTGTAAAAACTCTTGTTTTGTGTATCAGTGTCCACGGCTTTATGGGCCGTGCTTTCAGGAATTTTTGGTAGCTCTTAGCATCTTGCAAGCTGCAACCACTTTAGGAATAAATTCTAGAGGATTTATAGAAGAATTTGCCTGACTCTCACTGACTGTGTGCAAAATCTATTTTTGTACCAATTAGACTTTTGTCAGAGAAATGTAAGGCATTTAAGTTCACCTTACCTTTTTGTTCTAGTTCAGATTGAAACCATTAATTTGCTGAATGAATTTCTGCTGCCTAAGACCGTAATTATGTAGGTTAGCACATACGGTTCTTTTCCATACTTTGATTAAGGTGATAGAGCTCTGACAGGCTGTCTTCCCACTTGGTCAACTGGATGTTCATGCCCACCGTTCTCATACATTTTGCTCATGTTCTTTCTTAAAGGTAATGAAGTCACAGCTATGGCACAACACATGACTGCACACTGAACAATTGCATGTTGATTTTAAAGTATGCTTTTGCAAGCTGAAAGTAGGATAGGGCTGTCGGTTGTCGTATCGCCATCTCTGACGCTCTGTCATCATATGCCTGTGGTGTGGTTTGGTGAGGACATCATCACTAGTGTAGATGGAGTAGTCCCAGCACAAGCTTTGTTTAGTTAATGCATAAAGACGTGTCAAGCAGAAGAAAGAATATGGAAAATTAAAAAATACAGCCATATTATGTATTGTAGCAATATTCAGAAATTTTTTTCTGTGTTTCTATTTCTTTGAGGCAATTAGGCCATGGCTGGAAACATTACTGTCCTTCAGAGACAAACTGTGTGAGAACTTTAGGGTTTTTTTCTGACATTTTTGGGAAATGATCAGATTAAGACGTTACAATTTTACTGCTGTGTGCTTTTTTATATGTATTAGGCTGTTATAATCCTGAAACCTAAGGAAATGTTGGAAGTTAATATGGAGAGGACAAGTGGAAGCACAGTGAGAGGAGCAGATGAGATTTTCCTTTTTGTGTGACCAACAGCTTTTCCTTTTGTTGGCTTTGTGATTTACAAAGACAGTTGGAAAGTCCTTAAAGGATCTTGGGCCACTTTAAGTGTGTCTCCTTGTCTAATAGTGCTGCAAACTTAGGGGAGTGTTTATGGAGGACTGAATTGGGGGTAGAGATAATTGCTAACAGAGCTGTCTCATTTCCCCTTCAGGCTTTTCTGTTTACTGTCGCTGCTTGGAATTTAAATTTGTGTCAACTTGAACAATGTATTAATGCTACTTAAGGTATAAATCTGTAATTTTGTTACACCATTTGCAAAGAAATGTATTTCACTTTTAAGTCAGCACACCTAATTAAAAATGGCCAATATAGCTGAAGACTTAGTTTCATATTCTATTTTTTTCCAATTCTTGAAATCCCCTGCATAGCGTAGAAAAAAGGGTGCACAAAGAATGTCACTGCTTCTACCCTCAGGCAAAGATGAATCCGCTCCATTGTGTGTAATATCCTAAGAGCATCATCAGCCATAATCCAGAAATCTCCACGTACTGCACTCCAGTTTTTGAGAGTGGTAATCAGAGTAGTTCATGCCAAGGCTGTTTCTACTCTAAACTTACTCTTTCATCCCATGTTTAAGCCAAACTGTGGAAAATTGGTCGGTAGTGTCTCCTAGCCCATCTGCTATGTCAGACTGGTCATGGCCTCCTAGCTATTGCTGCCCTTAGGAATTTGCATCTAGCTCTGTTCTTGAATTAGTAGATACTGTCACTAACTTTCAGTATACAAATCAAGTCCTGATGTACTAAAATGTACTGGTGATTGCTCTAAAATAATTCATTAATGGCATTTGTGAGGAGAAACTTACACTGGTCATGATTCATCTAATCTTTAAAGTTCTTAGAGCTGCTATTTCAAGTGAAAAGAAATAAAAAAGGAAGACTTTCAGAAAGTCAAGCACTATGTGGATTGAGGAAAACAGCTGTTTAGGAAGTTAAAGGAAAAAATATGAAAGAATTGAATCTGTAGCTCAGTCATGTAAGGTAAAACAAATCATAGGTGACACGCTTGTCAATGGAGCAGTTCATGTTTGGGATATAATGAAAATCATATCCCAAATGTGTTGAAATTTCACATGTTAGGTTTAGCTTCATTTGTGCACTTGCTTGTGTTACACAGAGACTTTCCCGCCCATCCCCAATACAAAAAATACACAATGCCAAGGCCATGGTTTTGGCTGGTCTGTCACGATGTGGTCAGTTGGTGTGAGTTTGTGTTTTGCTTTTAATAAAGTAGGATTTCCAGTGAATTCCTAAAACAGTCCCAAAAATCCAAAACCCAAAATCCGAGTTTGTCATCTCAACTTCACTAGAGACTGGCAATAATTTTCTCACATAAAATGTAAGTCTTTTCTACATTGTAAAACACAAGCATTACTTTATTGAGAGATGCTTGCGTAGTTTTTTATGTGGTGCTTTTATACTGAACAACAACTTGTCTTTCTGAATGTTTGTGACTATTTTTTTTAAAATGTCCTTTTATGACGAGTCATGTCCAAACGCAAAGAGACGCGATGGATGATTTATTCTGCCTTGTTTGTATTCTTTTATGTGTAGATCAGTCCTCTTCATTTTTTTGCTGTTGCAGAAATTTCATATAGTGTGTTCACCTGGTACCTAAGGTTAAAATATCTGTTCGCTGTCTTTTGCTTTTCTTCCTAATCACACATTTCTATTACACATTTTAGTAAAATCATCTGGCAATTTCTGACCTGCTTATGCTAATAATATCTTTTCTGAGAAGATCCTTTCTTGTGAAAGGAAAGTTCTCACTGCAAATGACATAGCATATGTGCACTGTATATAAGGTGACTATGCAAAAAAAGAGGAAGAAAGATGCATGCTTTTGTAATGACTGAGAATTCTGTTACTCGAATGAAGTCCTCAACATACCTTGAAAAGTGTACCTAGCAACAGGGACACTGTAGTTGCAATAAATACTTTGAAAAATCAAAACTGAAAGCCTCTTGGATAAGCCTTCCTCAAAGGATTTAAGTAATTTTTTTGAGTGTCCTTTGTGTGTCAGTTCATTTCTGACATGGCTTTCGATAATACAGTTCATGTCTTTTCAGTGCAGCAACTGGACTAAAAATGTGAAGGTGTATTACAGTTTGGGCAAAGGCAGATCAGTTTCTGGTTTTAAGAATGATTTTATTTTATTAGTCTATTAACATCTGAAGGTTATTTTCATCAAAAAGTAACAAATGCAACTTTTTCCTGGTCTCTGGATCTCCTGCTTCCTTTGCATTGTACTTAAAAAAAACCCCAACAAACCAAACAAACCAACCAACTCTTTAAAATTAGGTTAGAAATTGAATCTGACAAATCTTCAGGCATGTGATAGTGTTTAATGCCAATAAAGATTTCTTTCAATTAGAAATTCTGATTCTTAGTAACTGCAGAAATGCTCTTTGCATGCATAAAATGAGAACATTTTTCTTTTAAGTTTTTTTTTCAATATGTAAATAATTAACATGTGACTGTAAAATTGGGGAACGAGTGAGGAGAGACAGCTTGATTCTCTTCCTAATGCATAGCACTTTGAAAGTGCTTCTTGGTGGAGGATGGGGGGTTGTGTGGCTTGGAACAGTCACTCTTCTTGATACCAGAATTGACATAAGTTTGCTAACAAATATTTAGCATGTTCTGGGTGTTTTAGCTTTGTTTTTCTAAGGCCTGTTACCATAGACCTACATTTATGGTGCAGTCTCAGTTGATTTCCTTATTTTATACAACATTTGTCCTCTTTTAACAGGGATTCACCCAGACATAAATGAACAATAATAGATTGTGTCAGTTAGCTAGGTCTTGGATTTGAGAATTTATTCAATGAAGTAAAATGTCTTCTGTTCCTTTATTGTCCTAGAGATGTTGATTTTTAATTCCAAGACTTTTTACTCATTTTGTTCTGTGCACACAGTACAGAGCTGTGTTTCTAGTTCATGAGTAGGTAGAATTTAAGTTTAATTTGATAGTAGTGTACTAAATATGATGCCTGATTTATAGGTTTCATTGACTCGATATAATTTTCTAATACTTTTTTAAAAATTTGAGGTTGACCAGTGCTTTATCAAGATATGGCTCAGGTAAAATAAAATAGAAGATACCGAATGTAAGGATTGGGGCAGTTGCCATGTCATGCAGCTACTAAGGGAAAAAAATGTACTTAGTGCAAGGAAAGATAATGTATTGTTGGTATCAGAGTTCTTGTTATGTCCATTTAAACCTCTTCTGTGCTGCTATTCAGAACAGAAGGAAAGATCTTTACCTGTGGAGAATGTCCTGTTTCCATACTTAAATTGATGAGAAATACGTAGTGTTTATAGTAAGTTACCCTGGTGCACATGCTGCAGATACTGAACAAAATGAAGACCTATATTCCTTCCTGTACTACTATGATTTATTTGAACATTTCATCCATATAAGTGAGGGTTTGCTTGCTTTGTATTCTGTAAATTGATGAGCGTGATTTGGAAGTTGTGGAAAAGGACTGATCTGTTGTGATGTGTTTGGGGTGGTTTCTTAGTCTATAGCATTCGAAACCTCAGGATATGGAGCAGGTAAGATACACGTAAGGACTGTAGTTGGAGGGAGGTTGAAGAGCAAGGTTCTGAGGGAAGGTGTGGGGGAAATGGATGATTTTAATGATTTTGATGCAATCAGCTCACTTAGTTTGAGACTTTTCTTCTGTGGCTCTTTGCTTGAAGACGACTACTGGTTGGAGTTTAGTTGGTAAAGTAAGTACATGCTGAATTTTCTCAGGTGATACTCAGGGAGAAGTTTGAAGCTGCTGCCTAAAATAGCTATTGATGTTAACAACTCCTTATGAACATTAACTATACTTCGCATGGTATGGTTAAGCAGTCTTGAGGAATCGATAATGCTGTCCTTGTGCTCAGAATTGAAGGTACTTTTAAAATTGCTTCTTCCATAGCCCATTCATCTATCCTGTATTCAGGTATGTTTGGAAAAGCTGGTGAATGTTGTTTCAGCGTGTTCCTGCAGTTAACTGCAAAACATGGTTCTGTAATGCAGCGAAACAACGTTTTCCCTTCTGTTTCTTACTCTGCACTCAAATGGTGTGTAAAAGCAAAGGCTATAAAGTTTGTACCTTAGGTAGACATTTTATAAGTTCATATTATTACATGGATTTTTATAGGAGTTAAATGGAAATAAACAAATGTGTAATCACGGGTGCAGCGGTGTTTTCCCAGTTTCCACTGTTCCCACAACTGTGCTGAGTAAATATAACAAATCAGAAATAGAGGGGAGGAGTAGCACATGCTGGTACTGTAATTTAAACACACAGTCTGTGAAGCATTACTGTGCAGTGTTTTTACATCTGTATTATCTTTGCCTGCTTTCATTGCTTTGCAAAATTAACAGCAGAAAAGTGAAAAAAATGCTCTCCAGTATGAAGGTTTATGTATAGTACAGTATATATAGGGCAGTCTTTACTATGTTGTGCCCTGTTTTATAAATAAATAGGCCAAAAAGGAAATAAAGAAGTCTTGCTGCATGTGGCATGTTTCTCAGTGGAGTGGAATATTGGAAAACACATGCAACCAAAGATGCAGTGTGAGTAATAGTACCTGGATTAAATGAGCTGTATTGTGGAGACTAACATGGCGGTGACACCATTTTAATTAGCGCTGTAGTAATGGGGGGTTTCCTGTACACGAGGGAAAACTGTCAGTAGTTGCCACATGCAGACAAAGTAGAGCTTTGTTTACTATTATATTTTTGTACAAGTAACATTTCTGCCTATTTTGGGACCCTGCTACGGTGTGTCTGTAACTCTTTGACCTGGAAGTGTTTGTGTGCATGTCTAGAGAGGGTAAAATATACGTATCCTAAACCAAAACTTTTTAAAAAGCCACTTCGTTATACCTTCTACCTTATAACAGCAAGTCCCTTCGATGATTATAATGTGATAAATAATTCTACATAAGTAATTATTTTGGTGAGTACTACCCCATTTTAAGATTCTCTGTACCTATTCATTCTCACTTGTTTGAAATTACGAAGTGGTTATAAAATTTAGTATTTTGGGGGGAAATACCAACATTTTGAACATCAAAGGACATGTTTAAAAGATGTACTAATTCAGTGGAGCACATTTTTATTAACTGGAGTCAAGGGTTTCATTAGTAAGTTTCCAGGCATAGCAATTAGTTGCTTTGGGCAGGGAGAAAATAATGCTGTGTTGTGTTTGTCCAGTTTGACCTATGATGAGGCCTTAATTTATGACCAGAGAGCTCTTGGATGCTGTGGTCGTGCAAATACATAAACTAAGTTTGGAATTCATCTCTCCTAATGTCAATGTATTTGACCTAGTTAACTTAGGTTCCTTTCTTGAAGGAGAAAATAGGCCTGTTTCACCTCCAATAAGCTCCTTACATTGATCAAATGAAATACATCCTAACAGTGCTTATTTAGGTTCCTTTCTCACTGGTGGAGAGCAGGGTGACGAGGTCAGATGTCAGTGTCCACAAAGATGCTAGTGTTGAGGTGACTAAATCTGAACTATTTGTCCCTTTAGAATGTCTAAAATTATTATTTTAATACCAGCATCAGACCCTAAACTTGAATATGCCTTAAAATAAGAGAAACTGGGAACTGTGAGTTGCTGCACAATTATTATTTAATCCCAACAAAAAGGTGGAAGATTTACAGCCTGATTGATAGCTCAGTACAGATACGCATTGATCCACCAAGATACATACAAACCACGATGCACGACAGGGGTACAAAGCAGAGGTATGAGTTGGAATACCTAGTTTTAAACTCAGATCACCAATAGAATTTATATTGCAGCTTTAAATGTTGTGGTTTTGCTGAAGTAAATGAAAATGGGCATTCCATGTAAACCAGAAAAAAGTAACTCTAAGTATTATTAATGTAAGGAAAGAGTTGTGCCAAGTTAGTGATATGTTGGATTCTAATTGATAACAGTACAATTTGAATATCATTTTAATTGATACCAGTTCTAAATTAATCAATAACAAACTTTGTTATCAATGCTTAGTGTGTATTAGTAGTTTTATTTTTGTCCACATGTACTTCTTGGAGCAGTGTTGCTTAATGGCATCAAGATAAAATTGATGCTTGTTATGGGTAGTCTGCCTTTGTGTTCATTAGCAAAACATGCTAATCGCATACTCAAAAGGTGAAGTAATCATTCATTACACTTTTGTATTTTCATTGAATTGAATACTTTCATGAATGATGGTGCTGAATGTACTTTACAGTTTTTTCCAAACAGATAAATCTGTGCTCCCAAAGTTTTGTAATTGGGTTCTGCAGAAGGCTAGTTGAGTTACAGTCTAGCTGCCCTCATCTTTTCGTATGAAGTCGCAAGGCAGCTGCACATCACTTTTATATTACTGCTGTAGTGTGACTGGCTGCTTAAATTTCCATGGAGAGATTGTGCTTGAGATTCCAGACATAACTGGCTTGGCTTGAAAGACTCTGAAGTCACATTTAAAAATGACAAGTAACTAATCAACGAGAAAAGGAAGAGAGTGTTTTGTTCAAGGATACAACATGTAGTTACGGTACAACAGTCTAGATTACAATGCTCACGTTGAGCCTTATCTCTCACTGTTGCTCTAGCTCTGATCCCTACAGCTGTTTGTTGGGAAAGTGGCGGCAGCCAAAGTAAGGGTTTGGGAGTCTGACTACCATGATGCTTGGAAAGAATCCAAACAGTTCTTGTTTGGTTTTGAACATGGCTGTTGTTGTTGGCAGGCTTAACCTTTTGTTGTTAAACTTTCTGTGCTAGCAGGTCCTTGTTGTGGATGCATGGCTGTCCTAACTCTCGCTTTGTTTTATCTTAGTCACATTGATCAAACAACAACATGGCAAGATCCTAGGAAGGCCATGCTTTCCCAGATGAATGTTACAGCTCCCACCAGTCCTTCCGTGCAGCAGAACATCATGAACTCAGCATCAGGTAAAGCAAAGTTTCTATTTATGAAAAAGATCATACAAATGATACCACTAGCTATTTTAACGGGGTGGGGGGGGTCAGATCTCACAATTGTCCTTTGAGTTATTGTGGTTTTAAACTTCTAATTTGTTTGATGCTTGATGCATCAAGCGAGAGGCTGAAACTTGAGGTAAGAGAATTTGCATAATATTTATGATGTCAACAGAAAGTATCCTGTAGTTCTTTGGTTTGTGCTTTTATTTTTTCAAATGGATGATTCAAACATTTAAAGAAGCAGAATTTTTGTCTTAATTTCCTTTGAACTGAATATGCTGTTAAATTGATGAAGACCAGAATTTCCATTAAATTAGTGTCAATTTACATTAAAGCTACTGTGCTTCTGCAGTGTTCTTCTTCCTCCCCTTGCTCACTTATTAGACTTGGTAAACTCCCTTTTGTAAGTTTCCTACATTTCTTAGGGACATCTAATTTTTTCTGTCTTCCTTAAATGAATAAAGCAAACACTTGGAAAATCTTGTTTAGAAGCAGAGATGTTTTGGTTTTCCTCTTATTTTCCTATCATTTCCAATATGGAAATCACGATGGTTATTTCTGTACCTGAAGAAGTCTGATAGCTTTTGCTGGAATATAGAATTGTTTTTCAGCTAGTTTGGGGGGGGGGCTGTCACTAGACAGAAGTAAAGTGTGCTTGTTCTTGCTGTAGGATCTGCTGTTTGTTTTCAAAGCTCTCTTGTCCTGATGGTGCAAAGAGCAAGCAGATAAATTTGGTGCCATGCTAGTTTGTCTGCTGCGCTCCTCCCTATGCTTTGTCACCTTCTGTTTGTCGCTGAGGTTCATGTTTTATTTCTTTTCTCACAGTCTGATTGTATTTTGTCTATGTCCGCTGTTCCTGTATTTCACAAAGGTTATTCTCTGGTGCTGCTTTTTGTTGTCCATGTAGACAGCTTTGTTTCATGCTGCAATTCATATGCTGCAGACAATACCAAAAGATTAACAGGCGTGACCAAACTGTGCTGTTCATGACTGAGTACTGGAGGGGAAGCTAATCAAAGTTTTTCTGGCTGGGCTAGGAGTTTGGATTATCCTGAAACAAATGAGAGTCCTGTTCAAGTTCAGGAAGTCATGATTCAGAGCAATTAAGGTCTCAGGCTCTGATGTGAAAATACAGTATCTGTGATTATTTTTTCTGTAAATACAACCCAGGAAACCTGCAGCAGTAGAGATGAACGGCGTGTTTTTGCAGGGACATTTCTGAAGAGCAGGGAGTAGGAGAAAGGTGCTTGCTATTTGAATATTGACATAAATTCTGTATTTTAAGGTAACTCCTCAAACCTTCTGTTGTACCAAGAATTGACAGGAGCAAATACCAATAGTGAAGTAAGATTCATGTTATGTACTTAGAAAGAAATGAAGGGTCCTTAGCAAAAAATTAAACTAGTTAGTTGTAAGGGTAAAAATCTAAAAGAGAATCTAGCAGTCAGTACAGGGGGATTATTTTAAAAAGAAAATTAAGAATGTACATGTAATTGACTGATGTGTGTGTGAAAGTGATCCTGCATAGATCTTGTTGCTCATGCAGTAAAGGAGAGTTGAGATGTTTAAGTGGGTTATCTTGTGACTTGAAAAAGCACTTGCTTTGAATACAAGTTCATTGAACATTTATTTTTAATTTCACCGATGATACTGTATTGAATATGAACTGAAAATCTTGTAAAGTTTTTTCCCCAGTGCTCTGAATTTGATTAAGTGCATGAAGAAATCAGAACTTCTGTGTACAATAAGTTATATGTTTATGCAGTGTTGCTTTTTTTAAGCTTAAATCAGTTGAGGTAGTATGATTATGACTGTGTATTTGTTTTTGCTAAAGTTTCTTAGATCTGATTCTGTTACTTTTTACTGCTGAGTTCATGGTAACTTATGCTTCCTTGGTGGCCTCATAAAGAATGAGAGAAATGGAAAAATCAAGTAACTATGTACCACTTCAGCACAGTGGAACTTAGATTTAAGTGTTAACCTCATAAATATAAGACTGCTTAATGTTCTAATTTGGATATTCATCCTCAAGAACTGGGAAATAAAGTTGAGACTTTTAAGACACAAGTTTCCTGTTATGAAATATTGCTGGCAATGAAACATGCCCTTGTGCTTTGAGAGTCTTTCATGAAAGATATTGGGAAAAATAAAGTGTTAAGTATTGTGACAGCTGGAGGTCACTGATGTGAAAAAATGTTTGAAATGCCACAAGGGAGAATGTTTTCCTTTCTGTACGGTTCATCCTTGTGTAGCGCTTGGTAATTGTAGGCCTTAATCAGAATATTTAATTACAGACAGCCACAGGAGCTTGTAAATAAAGTTGCTGTGGTAAAATGTAAGAAAGAAGATTTTTGGGAGCTGTCTTGAAAGCTGTTGGAAGCTTCCATTACCAAGAATTAAGAACAGGAAAACAAACTGAAGAGGGAGAGAACAGAATGCTGCTGTCTGCATATTGAAGATAAACCTGTTGTCTTTTCTGGATAAATAGGATACGTGGAACTCAGGGAAAGTGGGAAGAAAACAAAACTAGAAGGTGTGGTAATGGTGAAGGCAAGTCAAAAGAGTGTTTACAATGAAAACTGGCATAGAGAAGATGTAGTTTAGCACAAGGTTGAGATTTTTAGGTTGTTTTTCTTAAGAAATCCCACCTCTTGAGGCAGTCAAGACTGAATGAGAATCCAGGTATGTTGCTGCAAGTTACGTTTCTTTAAGGAAATCAATAGGCATCTGAACCAGCTTCATCTGTTCCCAGCATGATTTTGTGAATGATCTGTTTTATGAGTGTTAGTAAGCATATGTCCTTTACAGGAGGGCATCAGTATGTGAAAAGTGAGGATTTTTTTTTCCTCCTGCTTGTTTTGGTTCTTTGATATTTTTTTGTCTCAGTCTTGCTGAACTTAACTTGCTACATGTAATCAACTAAAATGGTTTGGGCTGTATGTATGCAGAGAAACACAGTGCTCTTCTGGATGGCATTTGTTGGTTAGTCTGTGAAATAGGATTGCATCTTCACGTCAATAATGGAAAGAAAACAAGCATGTTACTTCTAAATATGCAACATGTATATAAAAATTAGTCTTGACTGTTGTGATTGTTTGTATGTGTGTTTCTAACCATTTTTTTCCCTAAAGGTATTACAGGAAAAATTATGTTCTTCTGTCTTGTTTGGTTTGGTTTGTTTTTAAATCAAAAAACCTGACCACGGTACGTTGTTATTCTGAGGAACCTGTCCTATGCTATTCTTATTGATGTAAAGTTATAAACTGGAAAGTAAACAATACTTGTTTCTTATATGATTGCAGTTGATAGAACAGAGATGAGATAGTAATTGTATTTATATACTTCCATTCCTAAGATACTTCTACTTCCTGAATCATGCTTGGCAGCACTGCTTACTTAAGCCTCTTCTGCTTGTGCATAGGCATTAGATAATTAGCTTTGGAGCAGGTTACCTGTCTTTGTCCTCTTTTGTCTTCCCTCTCACATTGCAGTTTTGAATTGGGCTTCCTGGTTTGTAGACCTAGTGTAATTCTGTTGCCTCTTAGGGGAAGGCTGTAGTGCCATGTTAGAGGTTGGTAGGAAAATGGACACTTGAATTCATAACTGTTGAGATTTTTTCTTCCCCTTGGGGGGCAGGAGGGTAAGGAGGAATATGCCAGTAAGTAGAACAAGTTCTAACTCTTCTCGTAGGTTCTTGCTCACTTCAGTCGCAGATGAGTTCTCTTCTATGTAACCAGTCATGCTACCATTCTGCTTTGTGTACAGTCAACACTACATACGATCTGTTGTGAAACTCGAGTTTCTAAGTATCTGCGTGGCAGTAATGTTCATTTCTTTCTTTATCTGCAAAAAATGCCCCCTTTTAAATAGTGTTTTTTGTAAGCTTTACTGATTCAACAGAATAAAGGTGGACTTTTGGTAGATTTTTGTAGACTTTGATATAATTTCAAAAACTTTTGGAATAACAGTTACAGTGACTGAAGGGAAAAATTTCAGCTTTTACGGAGAAAGATAAGGAAGGTTCTTGGAGATCAGTGTTTGTATTATGGGAAGGTGATTCCTGCAGTTGAACGTAGGTGTTCCAGTTCCTAGGTTGTCCATGCATATTCTTTTAATATCTAAATACAGATGCCCTCTAATACGCATTAATCTTGTGATAAAATACAGCTTTATTTATTTACATTTATTTTACAGTTATGTATCAGAAACTGTAGGGACTTGCAAGATTTTACTTTGTATCCCAGCCTAGCTTGAATCTGTACTGCGTTTTGGCTTTTGTTACTCTCTCTTGCTTTCTGTCTGCCAGCAGTGGGTTCTGCTTTGCATTCACGACTCTGCGTTTCATGGCAAAAATGGTGCATTGCGAAAGTAAAAACTCAGAAAAAACTGAGACATGCACAGAGACTTCTAAAATTATGTGTATTTATGTTAAGTTACAGTATTATATAAATACTTACTTACAGAGGTATGCCTTATCAGTAGTTCTGTAAGGATGGCTTAGATTTGGAAATTGGAACCTAATTTTTGGATAATCTTGTTATTAGAAGTACCACAGTAAATGGTGAGTTCCCTAGAAGGGTTGTCTTTCCCTGTGCAAGTAATTTCATAGAATTGTAAGCTTATGTGATTGTATTCAGCTGACCTAGGAGGCCTCAAACAGAACTAGTAGGAGACTATGCCACAGGGATATTGTTGGTGCTAAATGTTTACAGAGGTTCACGGGGAGACTGGAAAAGCACTTGAGAGAGAGATCCTTTGGCACCTAGTAAGTAGACAGAACCTGGCTCAAGAAATCACCTGAGGTAGTTGGAGGCCAAGTGACTGTTCATAGCCACTATACTTTTTGGGTCTATATGTGTATTCAGTGCTTTATTTAAAAGTTTATAGAGTCTGATCATGATTAAATGGGCTGCTTTCAGCAATAAGATCTGTCTATCACCCATGCTAGGTGCCTGGGCTAGATGGACTTTTGGTCAGGCACAGCACGGCTGGTTTTGTACAACATTGGCTAACTATGGAAATTTTAGTGACGAGGTCTGAAGAGCAGCAATATAGAGCTTATGTAACTTAAGTCACTTAAAAACAAAAGCTAATGCTGGGAATTCTGTTCCTATTGAGCCTTTTGGGAAAAAAGGGGCATGTAATTGCACAGGAACTTTCCTAGATGCTCTGAGTGAATGTGTCTGCTATTCTTCATGGTTAGAGGCGAGTGCCTCTAATACAGAGTTTGTCAGAGAGTTACAAAATCAGACTTGACAGTCTTCTGGTTTCACAACTGCTCGCAAATCCAAATAGGAATTGCAGAAAGCAGTACTAATCAATTTTTGAGCTACCATTTCAACATGTAGGGATGACAGCAGAAACACGAGAGCAGTTTACTGGCCGAGGAAGAAAGTAACATCATGATTAATGCCAAAAATTTGTAGAGAGAAAAGTTCTGCTTCTGCAGCCGTTGATGGCACTTAGCAAGGAAGACTTGCTACTGTGACAGCCAGGTGAGCAGACAGACCTTTCCTGTCCTGTTCACAGCTGTACATTTTACTTAGAAGGATAAACTTGCCCAGATTTGTCTCTAGTAAGCTAGTGCTCATCAGATCATTGAATCTAATAAGCAGTATTCTTCCACCAGGTAGGTGGCCTGATCAGCTCCTGGCATCCTGCTTCAAAGGCATTTTGTTCTTATTTTACTACAAAGGAACATGCTGGACCAGTATACACTTTACACAACTGTGCAGCAGGACTGACACCCCAAGGCTAGTTTTGTTTTTCCTAGAGCCAGCTGGGTTTTTTGGCTTTGCAGTTCAAAAGATAATTTCTTGCTGAGTTTCATCTCTGAGGGATGTATGGCTTAGAAGGACTCTGAGAAGAATGGTAGCAAGAAGGTGCTAGGGTGTTGGCTTAGCCATCAAGGAACATTTTGGTTCTTCATTGGCTTCTACTTGTGGATGATGTGGCATGTCACTGTGCTGCAGTGCCCCAGTTTTATAAAACAGCATCTCACTGATTATCTGGCTGGTCTTTGGGTATGGTAACAAAGCACGGAGATCTTTGCACTTGAGCTTTCAGTTCTGCATCGAAGTCCTGTTATACTGTAAATACGTTAGGATTTATGAATGTTTTGCAGTGTTGTTACTCTTTCTTGCCTGTTCTGCTCACTAGCCTCTGATAAAAGCTGAGGTACTCTTGTTACCTGTGTGCCACATTTAAAGCTTGTCAGTGTTAAGGATGGGAAGGAAATGTCCAATGGTTAGGTCATCTGTTTTCCTCACTCAAAAGCCTGTAGTAATTAATGGTGGAGTAGTGAGGTTGCTAGAGAAAGTCATAGTTTTCTGAGCCAAAATGAAAGAGTTTAAATTAGAAATGTAGTTTGCAGGGGAACTTCAAAGACCACAGTAAGAAATTCTTGTCCAGGTTATGCCTTGGGATATTACTGGAATGCAGTCGAATGATTATTCTGCTCTTTTTGACATTTCTCCAAGAAAATCGCTTGAGATTAAGCAAACAAATCTATCTTTTCCCCCCATACCCCAGCTTTAGACAGTGCATTCTTCATCAGGAGCATGACTTTAGGACAAAATGACAGGCAAAGAGCTAATGTACTTTGAACATGGATATAGTAGGTACTTCAGGCATTTATCAGATACACATGTATATTTTTGTGCGTATATCTGACCCTCGTGTGTGAAATTGATGTTTGTGCATACTTAATGTACCTTACATTATACAGAGTGGTCTGTTAGTCCAAATCTAATAGCCAGATGGCTTTTGCTAGTGTATTACTGTATTACACTGAGGAAGGATGGAAGGAGAGGTTGAAATATGCTGGCTGCCGGCAGCAGGTCTTGTTCTAATTTCTTTCACATTCTTAACATGTATGGTGGATCTTTTGCTGTATCATCTTTGGACTGTACTTAAAGCTAAAGAAATACAGGCAAGAACTTCCTGTATGGAATTTAGATATTTCTTAAAGTCCATATCTGTGTGAGTGTAAGAATTCAAAAGCATACATTTATAAAGCACCTGCCAGATAAGATGAAATGAATGAAACTTTAAGAACAGTTTTCAATCTAAGCAAAATACAGATGAAGGTACATGATCATATAGAGACGGGAACGAGTGGTTTATGAACTGTGTAGCGATGAAAGGTGGTTTTCTCGAAAGCTGCTATTTGGAACATAAGGGAAACACACCTCAAAACTCTGTGTTCAGACATTAGCTCTGGACTCCAGAGCACCATCACCTACCTCCCTTTTACCATTAACTAAGTGCTGGTTTCCCCGCCTGCACCTTCCTGCTCGTAGAGGCGTAGCACCGCTGTTTGTAGCACTGTGTCTCTATGTCTGCTGCTGGTGTTTTCTTACCTTTGCTTTTTCATTGCTTGTTTGCCTCCTGTTCTTCAGGTTTGTGTTTTTGCTTGCTTAAGCCTTTAACGCTTTCACAGAAGGTTATGGTATGAGGTAAAGGGAAAACTAGTTTTGTCACTTTTTTTTAATCGTTTGTGAAAGACGGGAATATTTCAGGATCTCATCAGCGTTACCTTGTTGCTGCTGCTGTGCCTTAATCACTAGATTAATTTCCCATGAATAGTAGAATATCTCTACGCTTAGTCTTTTTCCTGGTGCTCATGCTGGTTTCATTCTGGCAGGCTTGACTTATTGCTGGTTTTGTACTATAGTGCGACAGCAAAAGGAAGCGTCAAAAGCATACGAAAGGATGCAAACAAGTGACAAAATTGAAGTCCAAATCCTAAATCAAAATGATAGAAGTGCTTTCTGTTCCTTGATTTCCCGCCTGCCACTTCTTTGCCCTTATCCCAGAAATGTTAGACATGAGCTTGAAACTCTTGTGTTTCATGTACTGTTATATATGTAAAATGTTGGAATTTTTTTTAGATCAATTTCAGCTGGAGCAAACAAGAGCCCGCCATCAACTCCTTCCTTCTATATTGCAGGCCCACTCCCCGATGGATGGGAACAAGCTATGACCCAGGATGGAGAAATTTACTACATAAACCATAAGAACAAGACCACATCTTGGCTAGACCCAAGGCTTGACCCACGCTTTGGTAAAAGTTCATCTCACTTCAGAATTTTTGATTCGCTTCAGTTCACTCAGCTTTAATTTTGCAGACATATTTTGAAAACTTTTTATAGTTCGATTACAATATATTTTCAGTTGAATTATAGAGACCTTATTTAAATAATTATTTTTTTAAAAAAGCTAAAAAGGATTAGCATATATCCTGTAGGAGTGTATGTCACCAAAGTTTCTAATGCTAGGGGTTGGGATTTTGCCATATGATCCATACAGTTCCCAAAATTGGTGGCATTCAGAAATTACTTACCTAGAGACAGTTTCAGCCAAGCTCACTCTTCCCGTTAAAATTGCAAACCTTTACCACAGAAGAATCTTTTAATTCCCAAACAAATATTTACTTTCCTTTGCTATGTCCTAAAGAGGGCATTGTCAAATAATAATTTATGCTGTTAAAATACACTTGAAACATATACCAGCTTATAATTCCAGCTTGTCACAGTGATGATCCTGACAGAACTTTCTGTTTTAAACAATATGGAGAGAAACAATTAGTTTTGTTGTTTCTATAATAATCTTCTTGTGGGGTAAAGACTATGTAATGTTGGAAATAAAAATAGTAAATTAGGGATCACAAGGTCTGGATGTAAAAATTTAACAAAATAGAACTGGTACCTCATTTTTTATAGTGTTTTTGATCTATATGGAAAGCAGAGCTGCAAATATTTAAATAAAATATTGGCACTGGTGGCACTGAATAGCAATAGCATATACTATTAAGAGACTCTAAACTAGTTTCTAAATCTAAACTAGGTTGTCCAAGTGATTGTTCTGATGTATTTAAAGGTGGTATTACAACTTTAGTTTTTGTATGAAGCCATGACCTGAGTGTGTGAGCTTTATTAGCTGTATTAATTTACCCTTGATTTGTTTTCACAACTTACTATTTTCAACTCCAATAACTTACTATTTTCAACTCCTTTGGATTTTAGTTATTTTTCCAGAGCCATGGAAAAAACAGTAGGGGTAAAAAAAGAAGAGATCATTGTGGTTTTCAGGCTTTAGTTTTGGACTCAGTGCAACTAAATGAAAACAGTGTGCAGATCACTGAGTAGGTCAGGCTGAGGGGATACAGAGCCTTTGAAGCTTTACAGGGGTTGACCTAACAACAACTGTGGGCCCCTTTTGGGAGAGGCATTAACTCCATGAATGCCATATAAACACAGAGCTGCAAAACTCAACAGTCACTGTTTTGTTTTGTTTTTCTGAAACGGCTGGTAGAAATTGCAGCATTTTTCTTTTGGAGGCTTGAGTGCTTACTTTAAACATCCGCTTGCTCTTAGGGAGAACACCAGATTGTCACACTTTGTTTATAAACTGCTCACCAGTTTGTAGACAGGTTGAACCACTGTGCAACTTGAGCCCAAAGGTGGGGCGTATATTGAAGCTTGTCAGCTTTGGCAAATGTCCATGCCGGCTTTAACACCAGCCGGAGTTGCAGACCTGTTTGCTTGTTGCAAGAGGAGTGTGGGGGTAATTTGCAACTTTACAATTACTTAATATGTGAATAAGGCTGAAAAGGAAGCAGTCATTTTGAAAATCGGTGTTTCCTTTTGCGGCTAAGAGAGGCAGGTCAATTATATTTACTTAAGTAATTTTGCAGGGTATGTATTTTTTCTTTTCTTTTCTTTGCATTACTTTATAGTTTCCAGTGATGAGTTGGATATAAAAAGCAGCATGAAAAGGCTTTAGTTGACAGAGGTCATGAGTGAGATGAATCTTGTTTCTCCAAACTATTTTGTACTCCTGTAAATACTATGGTCTAACTGTAAGGGCTAAAACTACTTGCCTTGTGCATACTGAAACTCCATCAAATGTTAAGGCTGTGCAGTTAAACTGAAAGAAGTTAGAAACGTCTGAAATACTGCATAAGAGTTTCTTGCTGCATAGCTTCCCTTTTTGGGCCCACTGCGTATGTGTATCCCAGACAGGCTTGAGTACATGCCAAGGCTCTTTATTTTGTGGTCGGACTTTTAATCTGTTCCAGACCTTTTCAGTCAAAGAGCTCAAGTGTAACTGAAAGGGGCAGGAAAGAAAAAAAAAAAAAAAAAGCATGTGGACTCTTCTGATCTAGAGTGACGGCAAATAGAGACAAGCTGCTAGCTGCTGTGGAGCTTGAAGGAGTTTTCCTTGAAATCTTAAGTTGTACACATTGTATTGTGGTTTATGTTTTTATCATTTGAGCCAAGAAAATACAAAATCTTATTCCTGTTGCTTTCTCACTTGGAACCTCCTTAAGTCACTCCAGTAAAGAAGAAAAAAAATCTGTTTGACAAAGCTAACCTACCGAGCCTTGCATTTATTTATCATGTGGAGATCCTCAACAAATATGTGCTGTGACCCTAAATAGCATGTGAATGACTCAGAAGTTTACCTTTCTGTGCTTAATATAGGTTGAAAATCCTGTTGGGTTTTTTCCCGCTGAGGATCACCATACTCTTTTCGATCACTGTGTTTTAATATAAGGGCTTAGTTTTCACTATTTTTGACTACTAACACTTGCAGAAGCAATCCTAGGTGAATTAATCTTTGTAATGTTGAAGCTTTTGATTATTATAGGGTTACGAATGTTGATTGAAAATGAAGGAGAAATTAGTTTCTTCCTTGACACTGCCACTTTCACCAGTCTGAAGAACCACTGAAAACAATAAAGCTGTTGAGTGGTATGTGCAAACATACTCTTCTGTTCCAGCATTCAGAAACAGAAGGTTTGAAGAGTCTTTGCCTTTATTGCTTCTGAATTCCCAGCTTCTAGGGAGACAGTGCTTATGGCTCTCTATGTTCCTCATCAGGTGGAAGCTTTGCGTTCATACTTATTTTCTCTAGTAGGTGTGCATATCCCTCTTTTTTTTTCTTTACGTAGCGCTGAGAATTTTCAATTAATGTGGCTAGAAAAGAGAGGAAGGAGGATCACTTTGAAGAAATTGTTTTAGTAGGCAGACACAACTACTGACTGACTTGGGAAGGGGAATTTGGGTATTGCATTCATGCTTTTAAACAGAAAATAAAAGGATGCAGTTATTATGGATTCTTTCTTGGAGCAGGCTTTTAATACTAATGCATCAGATAAGAGTCCCTGTCAGAATACTCTGTGAAGTAGGCTGGGTCTAAAACCTGAGTATTCCAAGTTGAAGATCAGAACTTTATTCCAAGACTTAGATCTAACATCTTTGAAGTGGGCTTGAGGTCTTCAGCTACACCACTTAAATGGCAGTGAAGTCTTACTGTGGCTCAGATGTTGATCCTCCAAGTCTTCGTATTTGACTTTAGCACGATTTTGCATTAGGAGAATTCACAAACTTGAAAATCTAGGAAAGAACTAAATATGAAAGAAGGGTCTTCTCATGCTGAGCACAGGCAATCATAAAAGATGACGTGGGATCAAAGGAATGGGGTTGGGAGGGGGGGGTCCTTAGGCCTGTGTCAGCAGGATTCTTTGTCTGGTGGAGCATCTGGTACAAACATGCTGTCCTACCTTCTCAGTGCTTTTGCAGACCTTGTAATAAGGGGCTTCAAATTACTTTTTTTTGTTTGTTTTAGAAGGTTATTTCTTTAACAGATTTGGACTGTCAGGTTAAGTTTGTGGTTTGGAATGTTTTGTCTTTTACTAGTTTCTGCTATTGTCCATTGGTCATTCTTCACAGATCCTACTGTTTTCCTTAAGCCTTCCAGATAAGTTAATGTTTTCTTGATAGTCAGAGAACCTCTGGGTAGGAAGCAGGTCAGCTGTGCATTCTGAGTGGCTGGAGTTGGTGAAGCAGAACAACATCTGCTTTTTCTATAAAATTAAATTTCCTAGAACCAGTTGAAGTTTGGAATCGTTCAACTTTATTGCTACAAGTTTCCAAGAATAGCCTTTGGTATATCAAATACCATTAAAGGGGTTTTAACTGTTACTTAAGCTTGCAGATGATAAGACTTGTTTTTGAAATGCAACTTAAAATAATTTGCCTTTTGAGGATACTTAATTTGTTAAATTTGAAGATGGGACAGTGAACTTGAAGTTGGAAAATATTGGAAACTGGCAGTTGATTTCTCTGTCTCTATTGGGTTAACCTAAGTCTTCTGTTTAAACAGTAGTACTTCGTTAGATTGCTCAGACAAGTCTATCTGCAGGAATTGGAGTAAAACAAGATACTGTTTCAGTTTTCTTCTTATTTTATTCCAGACTTCAGTTTTATAGGTTTGTTACTAGTGATCATACTAGTATTACACAGGCCCAGCCTTTTTCCTTCTGTTCTTTCAAATGTTGGAGCTGCCATGTGGGTTATGAAGTGAAAGATATGACCTCAGATTGAAATCATTGCCATGACTTTATTTTTATCACTCCCACTTAGAGATTATATTAATGTTTTTTGAAATTCTGTATGAATTTTGGATGAGGGGGATGGCAAGGCAAGACAGCATTTAGTATCGTTATGGAAAGCCCCGTAGGGGCTCTGTGGACAGTAGCTGCTTGAAGCCCACAAGTAGGAAAAGGAGTAACAGCGATGATAGCAGTAGGAATATAGAGAATGCACATCAGGATTTTCTGCTTCTTTTTTTTGTCGTGCAAGAACATTATGCCTTTGAAACAATGAAATGGGCTTGTTTAGAAATACTGAAGTAAAATGCACCTGTAGATTTAATTGAAACATGTATTTATAATTTCCATTTAAAAAAACTCCCAAACAATCACACAACAAACTCGAAATGCACTTAAAAAGCTTAAGCTTTGGAGCATCTGATAATTTTTAAGTATTGGAAATTAAAAGGAAATATTCCATAGTGTTGCTTTCTTATCCCTTACCTATCTAGTGCTTTGCTTAATGTGTGTTTCTTCTTCTAGATAGAACTCGAACCCTAGACTGGAAAACTTTTTTTGGCCTTTGTCTGGTCAAAAAAAACCCCCAGACCTCATGTCTGGTCACAGTGGTGCTTCAGATTTTTTAAGTTCCAGGTCTGCCTTCCATTTTTTTACAGAAGCAGAGCATGAGCCAGAGTTGGTTTTGATCTGCAAATCCAATGGCATATCCTCTTCACATGTTCTCTCAAAGTGGATCTGACTCATCAGAAAGGTCTATTGGAATTTGATTTTTCACTTTCCTGTCTCTCTTTTTCCAGAACAATTTCAGGAGATCACTTAGGATGGGGAAAAGACTTCTGTATTTTGGTATGTGTGTCAGAGAATGTGTACAGATGAAGCAGCATCAGTTTTCAGTGAACCAGTGACTTGTGTCAAAGTGAGCTCCTTGTGAATCTGCAGAGGCAGGTGAAATTTCACTGGTAAGCATCCCTTTGTAGTAGGGTATGCTGCCCTTATAGTAGTGGCAATAAATGCTTAATAGTTGTTCATCATCATATCAGAAAGTGAAATCTCGTTTTGTTCAAAAGCAGGATATATTTAGACTTCTTGACTGAACAGAATTCACTGAAGAAATCATTAAATCTGTCTACAAGTATTGTGAAAGGATGCAGTTATCTAGTTTATGTAGAATATTTGTATACTAATAAAAAGGAGAAAAAAACCACCCCACTTTTATTGATTTGTCAGGGCAGTAGGTTTGTATAAGTTTATACCTGGTTTGGTTTTGTTTTGTTTTCAGAATCCTGTTTGAGAAAGGGGATTTGTTGGTAATGGTGTCTTTATGCCAGTAAAAATAATGTATACTTCCAGCGTTGTGCTAGAACAGCTGTGATGGTGGAAGAAAACTGCAGACCTAATAGGGCCATTTTTTCCACCATAACCTTCTAACACCACAGTTTGCATGTCTCTGTTAATGAGCGTACTACATTAAAAATTGAAGGTGCATCATTTTGAACACATTGCTCATTATCTGTAATCTAAATATATATACACAAAATAATTATGTACTCTATATCTAATCTTATATAATCTAAAATTCAAAGAAGCGTCAGCTTTTCTTCCTTCTTGAATTTAATCGTGTTGGAACACCATTTCAGTTTCTTATATACAGAAAACAATTTTGCTCTGTTTCTTGACAGTATACTGTTGATTTTTATTTTTTTAATTACAGTAGGTTTTACTGGATTTTTTTAATTCCTGTTTAATAATTTCTAATGGGTTTATAACAGATTTTAAAAAAATGCAGATGTGCACATGCATATACATGGGGTTTGTTCCCCTCAAATAAATAGGAGGAAACCTGCATTTAAAAAAAAAAAGTTTTCATATTATTTTATAAGAAATTGTACAGAAGCTTGTGTTTTGGCCGAATTAACCCAGGAAGTATTATGTGGTGACTAAGCAATGAAACTGTTTACAACTAATACCCTTATGTAGACTCTTTGCTGATTAAACTTTGTCTAAAATGCAGACTAGCTCTGTTTAAATATATTTTGCCAGATATTTGGTGGACAGACATGGGGCCTTGATGAGCTCGGAGTCCTGCAGTTTCTGTAGCCTTCAGTGTTTCATACATACACTTTAAACTTAGGTGACATTAGCTGAGGTTTCTTCTTATGATCTGTCTTATGCCATGTGTCCTCCATAGTTCTCCTGTAGTACTAATACTTACACTGTCAGTTCCATTCTGTATGAAGATTTTTAAAATAAAATTAAATATTTTAAAAATTGTTCAGACTTCCAAAATTAAAATTGATTTATTTTTAAAGAATGGAAAATGTTTTCTTTTATATGCCTGCAGAGCAGAAGTTTCTTACAGCTATTTGTATTGCTGCTGAATCTCATTTATATTTGCTTTTCTGGTTGGCCAGAATATTTCAGTTCTGCTGAAACTGGCATACATTGAGTGAAAGTGCTTTATAAATACTACTATTGACTTCTGTGGGGAAAAAAGTTAGATTCGTGAGCAATTGCAATAACATTTTATTCCAGTGTAGTTTCCAGTGTGTTAAGAGTCTGTCTGTGGATACTATAGAGTCTTAGTGGTGGTCAAACAATCCAGCTGTTGCATCTCTGCATTTTAGGATACAGAAAGACTTGTAAAAACAATGGCAACTTTATCAAAGAAAACAAAAAACTGTTAAAATTAATTTATATTGTTTTAATCAGGAGGTGCTGTAGTGATAGAACAAAAAGAAAAATACTAATTTCATTTGAACACAAGTAATTGATAAATGCAGAGTAATCAGTCTGTGTTTTGGGCATGCTTCTGTAATAGACAGTATTTTCACTGGATGTATCTTGTTTTAACTAAGCCCAGCTCAGGGGCGTGTGAATATTTCTTTTTACCTGACTAAGGCAATAAGATTTGTTTGTACACTTAAGAGGGCAAAACGAGCCTGGAGAACATTCCCCCTTACTGTAAGCTCCAGGATTGTAATTGGAGACTGGAAACAATGGGATATTTTATTGTGCTAATTTTTAGGTCATTTGGTAACAGCAGAATTATGAAACTGGAACTGGGATTTCCTTAAAGTACTATAGCAATGCACTATAAAGAACGCAATCCAGAAACATGATTTGTGTCCTGATTAAACAACAAATTGTACCAAGTCTCTCTAAAAAAGCCACTTGGAACATGTTTTTATTACTTCCGAGACTCATTCTTTCAAATCCTGCTGGTAATTTTTTTTTTCTTCACAGCTCTTTTCAATTTAATCAAAGAGGATTTTTGCCTTTGTTGCAGTGCTGCAAACTAGTACCATTCAAAAACCTGGCCATAGCCAAAAATGATGCACAAAACCTGTCTAGTTTCCAAACGAAGCTGAAGGGGACAAGTACTCTTTTCCAGTTCCTTAATGAAAACATTGATTCTTATTATTAAGAACAGTAAGTTATAGTGTGCTCAGATCCTGAGCTTTTTTATTGTTGCTTGTTCAAATAAATAACGTCTTTAAATTTGCCGATTAGAACCAGTTTTAGTTTTGAAGGGTGAGATGATAAATACAAAAGAAAAACCATCAAACATTCAGCCGTGCCTGTTAATGATCACGGGTGCTCTATAGCAATCTTTGCATGTAATTCTGCGTAGGGGAAAGGTACCGTGTTCCTGCAGGCTGTCAGTGCCCTGGGACATGTGATTTAAATTGGCATAGGATCTTGGGAGAGAATTAGCCTTTTATGTTTGAGTTGTTAGCAATCTGCTGGCCTTTTCTCTCCTGCACCAGTGGCTGGTAATTGTGTCTCTCTCTTGGTTTTTGGTTTTTTGTTTTTGTTTTTCCCCCCATTAAAGATGTAGGCAGCGGTCTAAACTTTTTTCAGTAACTGTCAAGTGTTATCTGCTACAGTACGGAACAGGCGTTTCACTGTTGAGTTTGGACAGTAGAACATTTAATGTGTAACGTTTGAAGACCAGTAATTCTCTGTTCTTAAAAGCACATTGCAGCTATTACAGATGAATCTATTTTGCAGGTTGTGAAGCTAAACCATATTCTAGGACGGCAAGATCTTTTTTATTGTCTTTAGTTGCCCGTGTTTTTTCTTGTCTGCCCCTCCTCCTCCTCCCTCAAATCCCCGTCTTCTAGAAACAAAGACTTGTTTGTTCCTTCCCTGCCTGTGAGGTCTTTGCAGCCTCCGCTGTGTGGGTGCAGAGCCCCTTATTTAAATGCTTTCCATACCCATGGAAGGTAAGGAACGGGATGCATCAGAAAACTGATAAGTCCTAACTCTAATAGATAAATGAAGCTCTTTGCCTTTGAATTCAAAGTACTTAAAAAGAGCTGTGCACGTCAGGATCATCACAAACCCATGAGGTGGGGAAAAATTATAAATTTGCTTATCTGTGATCACATTGATAAGCATATTCTGTAAGTGCAGATTTCTGCCGTCACGTCCTCAATAAGTAATAGAGATTTGAGAATTTAAAAAAAAAACAAAACAAACCACAAAACAACCCAAAACCAAACCAAATAAAAAAAAAACAAACCAGCAACAAAAAACAAAACAACCCAAAACCAAACCAAATAAAAAAAAACAAACCAGCAACAAAAAAACCTTTTAAATCCTCCTTTTTTTACTGTCACTTGAAACAAGATGTTGTATTTTCCCTCTGTTCGTTAAATATTGTGTTGGCAATTACAGAAAATTACATTCTTCTTTCTGTTTCCCTTGAAGATAGCACACTTGTGTAATCAGCCAAGATAGCTGAAAATCATTCAGTGTTATTACTGTTGGTTTTCTTCCACTGGTTCTTACTTTGGATATGCTGTTAAGTCAGTAAAATTCAATTAGCAGTATTTTGTTTTAGTGTCCAAACTTTTGGTTTAATTTCACAGTTAAAAATAGTTCCCTTACATGAAAAACATCTCCATGGTCTGTTCTGAGGACAGTTTAAAATCTTGTCAATTTGAAGTCTTTTGCACTTGCATTCTTGAAATAGTAAAATGCTCAGAAAAATCCTTTTAATGGATACTTGTATAAGAATTCAGAAAGTAGATTTTTAGGTTTGGTTTCTGAAGAGTTACCATATCTTATAATTAAATTTTCCCCCAATATTATTGATGCATATGAAGTATACACAGAATGCTCAATGTCTTATGATATTCCTGTTTTAGATACACTTTTAGTTAGAAACGTTACTTTCAAAATGGATGTTAGAAGGCATTTCAGGGATCTAGGATGATGGGATAAAATGAAAAACATCAGACAAATATGATTTGTTTCTTACAGTTTTAATTACAAAGTCAGTAGATGGGAAGGATGGAGCAAATTGATCAGAGAGAACAGGAATAATACAAGCAGGTGTCGGAAAGATACAGGTATACAAAAAAAATTAAAAGCTTGGCATGAGAGGAAAATTATTTCCAAAGGTGCGTATTAGTGGAAAAGAGACGTAGGGAATTAATACTTGTATGGTGCATGCAGGAAAAACAAATTCATAACGTGTTGAAGGGATGTTAGTGATTTAAGCTTTAAGTGTTTAAGTAAGGTTGGAAACTGCTAAATTTTTATGAGGTTATCTGTAACATGACTTGTCTGTGAACTGCATGAGGCAGGGACTCCAAAACCATGATTATATAATTGGAGACTAGACCATAAAGGTGGCCTTTTTAACCTAAAGAAAATTGACATTCTTCAGCTTTGGGCACTTAATTTTTACAAGCTAGGTAGTTTGCTTTTAACTTAGTTGTGCTTCTTTCAGGTGATTGTAATTTTCTAACCTTTGTCCCTCCTTACTTTCCACTGTAATTGACCTTCCATCTTGTTTAATAGCAGGGCTTGGATCCTGGAACTTCTGAAGGGTAGTACAGGCTTCTGCTCAAGTTGCAGAATTAGCTAACAGCAGGAGAAGGCTGCTGTTTTCTGTTGTCCCCTAGTAACCCGCCCCTTCATTGTCTGCTTGCAAGGTGAAAGAGGGTAAGATATAAAGAAGCAAAAGGCATAGTTCTGGTTCCAGGCTTAATAGGATTCTGGGTAAAAAGACAGAAAGCAGGAGATCTATTCCCTGCTTCAGCGGTGTCATGTCCAGCTTGTCTAGAGCCGCCAGGTGGGCTGCCTTTCTTTTGCATTGCTCTCTCTAGCTTCAACTTCAGCCTAATTTGGTAAACGTAGGTAGTCTAATTGCTGTCAGTCTTCCAGCACAGATTGGCCAGTGGAGGTCCTGGAGCTTGTAATTACACTTCACTGTTCACGTCCTTGCAGGTGCTTTTGAAACTTCTGCTTAAGTGTCTGGTGTCTTGGGGCATATGAACCTTCTGTGTCTGTTCAGCGGAGGAACAAGCTGTCCTGTCTCTTCCCGTTGCTGGCTTAGGGACCACAGCTCACATTGCAACGCTGGTTGGCTCATCCTGCTCACCTTCTCTTGAAGTTCAGTTTTGATGGTGAGGTGGTGCTGGATGTCTCATAAGATCAACTGCTTGATTTTAGGCTTTAATCCATAGCAATGTCATCTTCCCACTATTTTTTTTCCCCACTGGGTCAGGATGGGACTTGCAGGTTGGACTTGAACCTTCAGCTCTTTGTATTCGCTCTGTTGTTTCTACTTGGGGTTGAGATATAGTTTATATGCCTACTTCACCTGTTCACTTGCCCTTACAGGAAGTTCTATCTTTCTTGTGATCATATGTATGAAGCTCTCTCACATGTAACTACAGAAAAGATTATTTCACATTAGTTCAAGCTATTTGACACTTCGTTTTTATTTTGACTTGACTCATAAAAATGTGACCCACCTGTCCATTAAACTATTGACTCTATGCTGGATCTATGGAGTAGTTGAAAGACTAGAGAGTTGAGTCTGTAACTGGTTTTAACTTTTTTTTTTTTGGTTCGTTTTCTGTTCTCACTCCAGTGAGCATATGACATTCCTTCTTCATATGTTACCTCTCAATGGAAAGTTGAGCTGTGGCAAGGGGAAAAGGGAGCAAGGCTGTGAAGCAACAGCCATTTTTACTGGTATTATGAGATAATATATTTGGGCTTTCCTGGAACAGAAGAAAAGCACTACTGTACCTTAAGTTGAACACTCAAAAGACAGTGGAAACTGAAGGGCTTTTCAGAGGAAAGATGATACAGATTCTTTGAGATAATTCTTTATTGTGATAGTTAAGTGTTAGTGTTCCAGGAATCCTCTATATATGATGAAAACATGAATTCAAACTAATACAACAGATGTTTTTCTTTGCACCAAATCATCCTGTCATCCTAAAAGAAGCTCACTCCCTTTTTCCCTTAATTCCCATAAACCATAATCCTCATTCCCAGAAAAAAAAAATCGCTACCACTCTCCCACCACTGCTTCAGCAAATGCATTCTGCAGCATATTGTGAATGTTAACAGATTCAGGCTGCTCCAGACAACAAGATGGAGAGCTAATTCCAAACCTGAAAGCCACTGCAAATGGTGCCCTTGTAATACACTCAGCCTTTACCAGCCCTCTTTTACCATGGGAACTCCAGTGCCTCTGTTGTCTTCAACCATACTGGTCTCGTGTTGGGGAAAAATCAGGCCTGTCAAGTAGATGCATCCCAGTCATGCATTATTTTATAAAACAAAATTGTCTTAGGTCTTGCTTTTAGGGGGGAGGGGAAGATAGGCTCTCATTGTGCACTAGGCATACAAGGCGACGCTTTTTCTTCTCCACACCCCAGAAAAGATGCAGCACATAACTCTGTGGAGTAAAAGAAAAGAAACCACTAGCAAAATGTTTCTTATGTTGATGGCAGTATTCATGGCTGTATAATTGACCTGCCATTTCTGTACCACCTCTAATTTTGTGTGTCAGGGTGCCCTAAATGGAGTCTGTGACGCTCAAAACTTGATGTGACAAGGATGTGAATGATTGCTGCATGACCTGCATCACATTGAGAAGAATGCTAGCCTTTACCCAAATGTAGTTTGATATAAGTGAGGTGATCTGTTTTGTCATTCTGTGTTCTTGAGTTTAATGATTCTAAGATTTCACATCAATAAGAAAAGTGATTTTGTATCACTTGTGTCTAAATTGAGAGTAGTTTATTAGGAAGCGCAAAGATACTTCTAATTAAACTTGGAATACTTTTCTACCACTTTTGCATTTTTCACCAACTTACACATTTAACTGTTTTCAAAAGCTTTTAGGACAAGTGTGTGCTCTTAAACATGAGACTACTGCATTGATTTCACAGGAATAGCATGTGAGGTTACATTTCGCACTCTGAACATCAGTGTAGCTGCATGTTTCATACTGTCATGGCTTGTAACTTCATAAAGTTTTTAATATATGCCTTCTAAGGATTATTCTTTCTTTGCAGGTATTTGTCTGAATTTAATTTTTAAATGTTTATTGTTTTGGTTCCTTAGCCATGAATCAGCGAATCAGCCAAAGTGCTCCAGTGAAGCAGCCACCCCCTCTGGCTCCTCAGAGTCCCCAGGGTGGTGTGATGGGTGGGAGTAGCTCCAATCAGCAACAACAGATGAGACTTCAGCAGCTACAGATGGAGAAGGAAAGGCTGAGACTGAAGCACCAAGAACTGCTTCGGCAGGTGAGGCCACAGGTTAGACACCTACTTCCACTATTTCTTCTGTATGTTTTGTTTTGTTTTGGCTAAGTTGTTGTTTTGGTGAGTCTTAAAGACTGGTGACTGTGCAAAAAGCTTTGAGACCTAAAAAGGTCTGAATTCATTCCGTTACTGATATCATCGCGGTAGTGAAAACATCTGACTTACCAGACTGAAGGATTTTGCTTTCCTCCCTCGTTGCTCTCTCTAACAAAACTCTCCAAGAACAGGCTTCTTTACTATTAGGATGACATCATGCACTGTTGATATGATTGGATATTCCTCTTGAGAATATGTTTCATATTCATTGAGTTCTGAGTCATGCAAAAAGGCAAGAAGTCGGTTCCCACAGCTGCTTTAGTTCTCCTTTTTAAGTGGAGGAAAGTCTTTCACTCTTAGAACCTGTTGCAATCTGTAGGATTTCAAAGTACTTTTAGAGTTTATATAAGATTCATTGAGGAGACACCTTGTTGCTTATCTGTTAAACAGTGGAGTGGAGCACAGAACAACTGAATCACTCGTGCTGCATTTTGAACCTGTGGTTTTCTTATGCTGAAGAATTTCAAACTTCATAATTAGGCTGCAAGCTATTACTTTCAGTATTTTCTACTCTATGAACACAGCTGTGGCAAATGTTAAAGTGTAGGACTGGACATTGGAATCTCTGGATTTTGAATTCGGGCTTGACTTCCTTTTGACTTTAAGCCTTCTGTTCCAATTTTTCCATCTGAATGTTTTAAGAGTGATTACCATCTGTGGTAGATACTTAGGATATTCTTTGGGTTTTTGACACTACCAGAGAAGGCACTAATCATTTCTTTGAGGAAAACCTTCTAAAATCTTATCTATTCCCTTTTCACTTTGGGTGATGGACCTTGTATCAAGAGAGAATAGTATCTTCATGTCCTCAAAGACAGCTTTTCTCTTTTCTTCATCACCTGCAGTATTCTGTCCTGGAATCTGACTCCTGTTATCCCCTTTGTAGTCAAGGCCTGTTTTGTAGGAATCTTCAGCATCTCTTGGTGTAAGATGGGTCATCTTTACAGCTGTTACTTTTTATAGTACTCTAGGTAAGAATACATTGCAAAGGTGGCAGCAGGACTTTCTCTCCGCTTAAGCACCTGGGCTTCTGCTATTCCTGCTTTGCTATTAATCCATCAACAAACATTTTTACCCTGTGCTAGCATGCTTCTAGGTAGGCATTCTAATTGTCTTCTTGCCTCAATTGTCATTGAGAACCTGACTAACTTTGGACCAGGTGGCAGCCAGTTCCCTTCACGTTGTTCTCCCTGGTCGTTAAGCTTATCTGTCACATACGCATCCTGGGTAAATCTGTGAGTTTTGTTTCACTGTGTTGTGATTTTCATAGCTTCTTAACTCCCTTATCCTGTCTCATCTGGCCTATCTTGGGGGCTTGATACTACAAGATGGTGTTTATAAGACAGCCTGCATAGGCAAACCATGCAGCTAAAGTAATTTGTATCCATCTTATTTTTACTCTTAGGCATTGCGGAATATCAATCCCAGCACAGCAAATTCTCCAAAACATCAGGTAGGCTCTTAACTGATGTTTCAGCATAATTAGAAAAATGAAAGCATTAAATTAGGCTAGCAGAGGAACTTTTTGCTACATAAAGGCAATCTAAAAAAACCAAAAGCCCAAGCTCTGCCATACACATTTTTGAACCACTTCTCTGGTCACGACCCTAACATTGTTTTTAAGAGGTGCTGCATTACCACAACTTTGAATCAGTATTTAAAAGCAGATGAGTAATTCATTGCACGTTTTTCTGCGTTGAAAACAACCTTCTTGTTTAGCAGTCTTGAGGATACTGCTGTTCCAGTCCTGATGTCATCAAGATGTATATTTAAAGCAAACCTCCCATTATATCTAAGGTAGTAGTTTGTGACTTTTAGGTACTGTTCATATGAATGTTCTTAGCAGTTTGCTTAAACAGGTATGATCTTAAAGAAGGATATCTGTAATCAGTTAATAAAAAGTCACTTGAAATATTTATGATTTTTAAGCATGTACAGTGTAACAGAATTATTTCATAGATTAGACTAAATAATTAGACAAAATAATTGCTATGGGGTTTTAATATGTAATTATTCCATTTTGACATTTAACAGGCTCCTGCACAGATACATTTTCTGTATAGAAAACAACAATTCTGAAAAGCCTCCCAAGCTCAGACCAAAAGAAAATTGGTCAAAATGTGAAGCATAATAAACAGTTTAATACCGGCTTCTTTTAGGCTCTTTATGAGGTTGAATACAGAATGAATCTCTGAAAGGGTGGATTTATGGGTATATTCAGAGAGCTTCTTGCTTGCTGTTGCTAACAGTATTCTTAATCTACCAGTTCTTATGACAATATTTATATTGGTTTGTACTGTACTTTGTTTTTCTAAGAAAAGCACTATATACATTAGGCAAGAAAAACAGAATAAAAGAAAGTATCCTGTGTTTGGAAGACGCGAGTACTGGTGTACTATTGCATTCTGAAGAGTAGCACAAAATTTGTACGTTATTAGTTCTCCTGAGAAGGTTATCTTCAGAATAGAAACCTCAGACCTTAGAAACAGTACTGATACCCTGGAAAAAATACTTTCTTGTTTGGTAATATCAGTGCCGCTCTAAAACTGAAGCATTTTAATTGAGATGTAATAACTTGATTCATTTACAGAGCATTAACCACATAATGATCTCTTCGATCAGTATTAGATCTTATTATGAAGGAGGAGAAAAAAATTCCTTAAGAATTACTGGTGTACAAGGGAATAAACAGAGAAGCACACTCCTCCACATCAGTTGGAAACGCCTTATCTTCTGTCACAATTAGGTCATTCAGAAGGGATGTTTTTCTTACTGAATGCCAAAAGTGTATTCTGTGTTTTCTTGTATGCCTGAAGCCCTGTCAGACAGTTGTTTGCTCATCCACAGTAACTTCTTCATGTTGCCAACTCCAAAATATGTAGCAAGTGGAGAACTTTGGGATCAATTTCATAGTTAATAAGATCAGGTTTTTGGAACTTCCTGAAATTTAGGCTTAAAACACTAAAAAGCTGCAAACACTCAAAGGGGCCTTATTGATAATTCATTAAATGTATATGTAGTGGTCATGTTTGGGATGGGAGCCGATGAAAGGATTTATACAAAAATCAGGATTCCAGTTACGTTTGAACTGGCTTCGTACCAGGCTCACTTGTATACTCACCTGCCTGGGTCAGTTTTATTAGCCTGCACTTGCTGTGTCAAGCTGTGTTTGAGTGATCTGGTGGATAGAAAAGTAGGCAATCATATCAACTGAAAAGTTCTAGAATACTAGATTATGCATGTTGTATCATCTAAATGTATTTTTTGTGTTTTCATGGGTCACTTCAAAAATGTAGCGAGCAGCCACATATGGAAGAAGGTGCTTAGAGAACTGCTTCTCGAAATTGTTATCTAAATGCTTCTTAAGGCCTTGGTACTATAGAGGCAAATGTAGTCTGTCTTCTCCTGTGATGCTATTACTGAAGTCCCAATCTGTACATCCTATCAGGTCATAGTCAACCTAGGGAATCTGAAGAATCTGTAGAAAGAGTGAACATTTCTTCTGTCAATTTTCTCTTTTTGACACATCCTTTCTTTCCTTTGTGAATAAAATTAAGTTTAGAGGAATGATCTGTTTTCATGATGATAAAGCTGTGCTTGGGGGAAGAATAATAGCTTCTCTTGCTAAATTTGAGATGTTCTTTTAAGAAATACTGAAAATCTTCAAATGTACAGTGCTCTTAATTCCAGGAAGACTAAGTCTATTTTAGAGGGGGATTGTCAAGGTCTTCCTTTTGTAAAGAAATTATATTACATCAGCATTCTCGAAGCTTGCCTCTAATGAAGTATCTCTTATATGGAGGAAAAACACCTGAGAAATAATCCTTTACTTTTAACTGGGTCTCTGAGCTTTTCTTAATCACAGAATCAAATAGGTTGGAAGGGACTGGTGGAGGCCATCTAGTCCAACATCCTGCATCCTGCCCAACCTCCTCTTCCTTCTTGACATTTTTGTCCATGTAACCTGGAAACAGTGCCATGGTTTTATTGATGTCTTTGGTCAGGTTTTTTTTGGTACTGGGTGAACATTGTGTCCTTGCCAGTTTTTATCTCTCTGCCATGATACTGTAGTATCCTGTAGTGATGCTAACACTGTGTTGTGTATGGAGGCCTTAGCACTTAAATATCTCCTGCAAAGATTAAATGATTGCTCAGCTTCATCTTTTGTAGCAAGTACTGTAAAAGACTCTTCTTGTTTAAATGAGGGTGTATTTTATTATAATTCTAAAAATGTCCAAGTCAATGGTATTTGAAGCAAAAATAACTTCCATATTTACTGTGTATAAATAAGAGCTATTGATACATCCAGGGAATTTGAAAACACCAAGCGTCTGTCCAGTTACTTACACTCATCATCGTCAGTTACCTGTGAACACCTTGAAGATGCCTACCTGTCTTAGTTAAGAGATTGAGTTGACTTGGCTTTCTCTCCAGCCCCAGTAGCTCCCCTTCTGTTTCCCTGCAATTAGCATCCGGTTGTCAGCAATGTCTCACCCGAAGCAGATGTCAGTCAACTTTCTTATAAATCACAACATTGGCTAGGTGTTAGCTAAGAAATTTCTTGCTTTCCCAGTATACGATGGAAAGAGACAGAAGCAAATAATGTCGAGGTAGTGATAGCATTATTCTTGAATGTTGTGCGGACTACTTTCTCATGCTAAGAATGGAAGATTTCTTATCTGTCTGCTGCTAATATTAAGGGTATTTTCTGGTAGGATCAGCAAACTATGCAGCCGTTTATGTGATAGGTTCCTCTGTATATGCTTGTTTGTAGCACTGAAGATCTCTGTCTGAGAACCAGATACAGCCCTGCTTCCTTGCTACTCTGCTCAGTTGTGCTTTCCAGCCTACCTTTCTGTTACCTCTGTGCTGCTTTCTTGGTAGTTCTGCCCACCTGGAATGTGCTTTCTGTTCATTGTCTCCTTTCTTTTGTCCTTCTTAGTTTATGAAATACCTCTCATATTCTCTGTCCTGTTCCCCCAGACTTACTTCTTAACAACTTTTGAGTGACATTCTGGAAAATCCCCTGCTTGGTTAAGAATCTGCAAAGACATATGGCCAGTCTGTCACTGTTTGCTAAATCACTTGGTTTTGTTTCATATTTTTTTCATATTTGCTCTTACTGCATAAAATGTAAGCACTTACAGTACTGAGTAGTTACTGGGTTTGAAATACTATTTTAGTTTCCTATGATTCCTTTTTTTTTTTTTTTTAGTTCATTTTAGCTGGTGTTTGACACCTTTCATCAGCCTAGTCGAGAAGATGTCCAGTGTTCCAGTAAACTAGTAGTTTCCTAGGACATTGTTACTATTCTTCAGTAAAGGATTTTTTCAGTCAGTTTGCATGTACACCAATATGAAGCTATGTTACTGTCAGATTTGTGGTATTTTCTAGAAAGTAAGGCATCATTAAAAACCAGTGCAGTCTTGAATTCTGTACTCTTGAACTTCCATGACATTAGTGAAGCTGGAAGTTTTACTGAGGGCTTTGGTTTTGAGGGGTTTTTTTCTCCCCTATAATATGTCTCTAAAGAACAAAATATACTTGTGTTCAAATCTTAGTGGAAATGGTGGGCAAGCGTTATTTTAGTTTCTTAGTGAATCCCAAACAGTGTTGTCCCTTGAATTTCTCATTTCCCATCCCTCCATGTGTTATCTGAAGCTGACCTAGATTAACAAGATACGTTACTTGTCTTTGTTGCATCAAGGGTGTTCATGTTGGGGGTGGTGGTGGGTTTTGGTTGGTTTGGTTTTTTGCTGGTTTGAGTTTTACTAACAGAGATAAGGTACTAAAGCCAGCCATTTGGTCTTTGAACATGGCTTTTTTGACCAGTGAAGATATGACCACTGGTATACAGAAACATTTTTGAAAGTTACAAGATGCAGGAAGAAAATAACAAGTCATTTGCAGCAAATTCATAGCTGTGTTGTGTCCCTCAGTTTTAATTTGCCTTATTGCTTGATATTTGCTAGAGTAAATGGTCTGTGCTATGTCTTATTCTGAGAAGAGGTCCATTATGGGAAAAATTTTGAGGAGGGCTAGCTAAGACGCAGTGAAGAGTCTTTCCAACAAAGTTCCCATTTAAAAATTTTGCTTCTGGTTGAACTTTTTTTAATCAAGTCACAAATAATACCTGAAACTTCTCATTTTATTAGAAGTAAATATTGTATCCCTCCTTTTGTTATGTTTTACTCACTTGATAGCTCTTTTTATTAGTACTGTTTTGCTTTGTCCCTTGTGGTTTAAGTTTTCTGTTAGATATTCCCTTCACATAATGAACAGAAATTGTTACTGATTTCTTACTCTCCAAAGTCAATAACAAAATGTTACTGGAGAACTGTCATGCAGATAAGGGGCTGAGCAGCATGTACGATGATATAAGTAACTTGAAGGTTCCAAGTAGGCAGAAATCAGTTTCTTTTTTTTATTAGGTAATAAACTGTTGTTATTCACTGGACTACCTTCCAAAAATCTTTGTAATTAATGAACTGACTTCTTTAGTCTGTGGCAGTAAATTCAGCACATAATAACAAACCTTACTGCCTCTATTTATAAAGGCATGTGTTTCTAAGAAAGCGCCTGTATTTTAGGTAGCTAAAGGTTATTTCAGATAACCTGTCAAGTACCTGTCATTTACTCTGCATCAGTTGCACGGAGCTTTGTTATAGAGTACCATGAGGCTCACAGGTAAGGCAGCACACCTATGCACTGCTATGAGTTTAGAAATTAATTCAGGAGAAGACTTAACCAGCTGGCTGAAGACTGCAGCTGGGGAGTTGTGTGGTATTTTTTAAGCAAAATATTTGCTTCTTAATAAAATGACTTCTGACTGAGAAGTCTGGTAGACATGGTCTGGCAAACTGAACTGCAGCAGTTTAAGACATTAAACTCATCTGTCTGCCAGAGATTGCCTTAATAAGGCAGTAGAACAGGATGTGTCTAACATTGTTTTTTTCATAATCTAGTAGCTGAAGCATTGGTGTGGCTACACTGCAAGACAGATCAGACACCTGATCTATCACAAAAAAAGTACTTTTCAGCTAGGTTGATTTTCTGACTTGTCTTGGTGTATGGCTGTACAAATGCTAGATCCAGCTGAAAGGAGGGGTAAGAATACGCAGTCAAAGGCCGTCATCTGTAACTATCAGTAAAAAGTCACTGTGGAATTGCCCCTGGCTTGTGACCCACAGCGATCAAGAGATCAAGGCACACATCTTCCTCTGCCCTGACTAACAAACTCTGCTTCTTCTAAATGCTATCAAATAAAACAGAAAGCTTTGTCAAAGCATCAGGAATTTCAGCTTGGAGTTAGACGTCTTGCAGAAATTACGGAGATGTTCCTTGACCTAATTATTATTTAGGTCTTTTCTGTTTCTAATGAGCAGTACACTAAGGTGCTGCTTTAAAGACTGCCTAGAAAATGTAAGCGTGATTGGACATAAATAGGCAAGTGTTACTGAAAGAGAGTCCTGTGTGGCTAGATTTAGGGGGGAAGGGTATGTTGGCTGCCATCTAAATATACAAAATGTTGAATTCAGCTAGTTTTACTGCAAAAGCAGTATTGCTGTTGATCAGCCATCTTGGGAACTAAGTGCCTTAAATGTTCTTCAGCTTCTGAAATAGTATAGCTTCATTCCTTATTGAAAACTGTAGATCTAAGTGAAACTTTGTTCATTAGTTTGCATAGCAAGAGCTGTAGGATTTGAGTTTCATACTCTTTGTTGGTTTAAGTGGGAAATGCTGAGCATCGACAGCTAGAAGTTACATGGTAGGAAAGGTGCTTGTATTATATAAGTAACTTGAAAATTCAGGAGCTCCGATTCCACTAGCAGTGCCTAAGCTTTACAGATTAACAAAATAATGGTATTGCTTGTTTGTGAATGTAGATCTTTATGGATAAATACCCTGTCTAAAAGTCTACAGAGTAAATCAGATCTGCATTCATTGCCTTGGTCTGTTTTTTATGCCTCTAATTGCTTCAGGACACATTTTGTGTCTGTATAGGAGTTGTAGCTCACTGCGATGGACTTCCTGGAGTCACTGGTGCTGCTTGCAGTTGCAAAACTTAATCACAGAAGTACTGCTAAAGCAATTGGTCAGCAGAAGATAGGAGTCATGTTGACCTGGGTACGAGATGGCTGTGAATAACAGCTTTTGCTAGAAGCAAACAAAAATTGGTAGAGGGAGGCCACCCAGCTCTGCATGGCCTTCGTGATTGCTGACTCCTGCAGACACGTGCCCGCCGTACGTGTCCTTAGCTCTGCTCTGACACGGCCCGGCTGGGCAGTGCAGTGTGGAGCCATGGGCAGATAGATAGCAAGAGGAGTACGAAGCAGTGGCACAGCAAAGGACTGCAAAACCTGACAAGAAGCCAGACTTTATTTACAAATGTCGATTCCAATTTATGATGCCCTATCAACGCTTGCAAAGGCATTGCTTAAAAGCTTTTGTTCGCAGAATGTTTATGCAGAAGACAGTACGTAGGACTGAGTTCTTTGCCAAGTGTATACGATACAATTAGCTATCACTCTATCAGTATCACCTCTTAAATTAATTTTGCCGGTTTTCATAATTGCAACACTGAATGATTTATGTTTCCCCCTTACTCTTCCCGAGTTGCATAACTCGTCATTGCTGTATTAATTTGTCTTCATCTGTCCGTGTGTTTTTCCTGTTTTGTTTGTACGTATGCTGTAACTTTGTGGCCCTCAAACAAGAACATAAATACTTAGTCTGAAGAAATAATGAGTGCTGAAAGTCTGCCCAAAAGTGTTGTGGTCTTCTCTTTCCCCTAACACTTCTTTCCCATCCCATTGAAGCCTGTGGATCATTTGATAGTTGAGCAGTGCTTGGGGGCAGAAATGTTACAACTGGCTCTTTTAAAGTAAACTTACCAAAAACCCCCTAATTGTAAGCATATATCTATTCGAGTAGCATACCATATGTTTAATACAGTATGAATACAATACATGAATTGCACGAGGGAGTCTTTTACCTTTCCTCAAAAGCGTGGTGAAGATAAAAATAAAAATGCTCTGAAAAGAGTGATTTTATAAAGTTAATTTGGACATGGTATGAATGACCTGGAACTTCATGTAAAACTTAACCTGTATGCAGTTATAAAAAAAAAAAAATTGATAGGGTCAGCCAGATAAATTACACAGAGCTGACCTTATTTTTAAAATTACTTTGCTTAAGGAGATAACAGATCATTTTGGTCTTTTATGCAATAATTAAAATTCAGCTTTTGTGATAACAATAGAAATACTAAGCTTTGCTTTTCCCAGAGGTACTTAAAAAAAGTTTGACATACATACAAAAATAGGATGATATCAAGTTATCGAAATCTAAGCCAAGATTTTGTCATGGTTTTATTTTTGCCTCCAGACTTTAAATACTTATAATAAAGGATATATTTTAAAACATGAACTAAAAGCCTAGAGTTCACATTGCTCTCTTTGGAGCTGGGAGAGGCTTGTACACTCCCATACATTTTTTTAATTACAGGAAACATAACTCTTTTTATTGAAGATCAGTTTTATAAGAAAGAAGAAAAAAAAGGTTCATTCTTCAAGCAACACAACTTCAGTTTCCATTACATGCACCTTTTAGGAAAAATAGTCTCAATACACTCTTCAGGGCTTGTAGAAAACTTTGCTTGTCTTACAGAATGATTAAAAATTGCTCTGTGTTTGTTTCTGAATAGCTTGTCTTTTTTGGTAATTCCTTTCTCTTTTAGACTCCCAGATTGACATAAATTTATTACTTGAATGAGTAATGGAATAAAATTCTTTCTAGTAGGAAGTGTTGTAGTTCTGCGTCCTGAAAAAGTAGCATTAATGCTACTTATAAATAGTTAAAAACAGTTGTAGTTTTTCACTTTCAGCACTGTTGTTGTTGAAACAAGGACAAAAATAGTACTAATATTAAAGAGACTTATTTCACTACATTGTACATGCCAAAGAATACACAAAATACAGTTCTCTCTCCTGGTTTAATGCACCTCTTTTTAGTGGGCCTTCAGTGAAATGTGATTTTTCTTTTTTAGTTGGCTAGTATCTGAGCTACATTTATTTTTACCATACTATTTCTGTTTATAAATCGATGAAACTTCAATCTCATCTACCCCCTAAGTATTTAGAAAATGCAAAGGTAACTTTACCATTTTTCCAAATTGCTTATTCCTTTGTACTGACTTTTTTTCTTGAGGTACAGAAGAGAAAGTTGTGAGGGGTTTTTTTTTTTTCTCTGGTGTCAATAGCTCTTGAAGAGTGGAACCCATATGGATTATTCCTCCCTCCCTCTCTCCCTCCCTCCCTCTCTCTCTTTAAAAATTATTGCATCACAAGGCAGTGCTGATTGGAAAGACCGGGTCTACCACACAATGAGCTATAACGTCACTTTATACAGTGATGACTCTGTGTTGGTTTTGCTTTGTCATCACTCTTTGGGGCACTGATGTGTGATTAAGCCTCTTCCTCAGGCTGCTGGCACTTTTGGCCCCTCTTCCTCATCCTAGTTGGGGGCTGCAGCCCAAGGAAATAAAAATGCAGGAGGGAAGGGGAAAAGGACATTCCTGCCACAGCCAGGTAGTTGCTGCCACAGCTGGGTAGTTGTAGCTATGTAAGAGCAGAGCACTCACTGACTGGCAGCTCCGCTGTCGGAGTGGGGAAGGAAGGTGTGCTGTATTCCAGGTGTGCACCCAGGGCTGAAAAGATGTTAGAAGTAGTAGTGCAAAATCAGGTGATTTGTTAAATTATTATTTTCCCTGCCTCCTTTTTCTTTGGACAAAATAGCAAGATAGAATTAGTTAAAAGAAGGTAGATCACATGAAGGCAGTTTCCCTGAGAAGAGGAAGCTCAGGTGATGTTTGGAAGAATTCCTGGTCTCCAGAGGAAGGGCATAAAGATTGTGATGTGAGCAAGCAATTCTTGAGCCACCTCTGGGATGGCTGCTCTAAGACCTTCTACATTCTTCAGATCTCACCATTTGGGAAGCATTCCAGGAAAGAACACCTTTTGTCTTTTTTTTTTTTTTTTTCTTTTGTCTGTCTGTCTTTTTTTCTTTTTGTCTTTTTTAAATGGATTGAGTCCACCTGTGTATCAGCCTTCTTGTATCAAGGCTGATGTGACTGATAGAAGTTTGTAAACTTACCTGTGAGGGAAGACCTCGTTATACAGTCTTTGCACTTGGTTGTATTGCATAAGCAAATGAAAATCATATGGATAAGCCTATAGAAATAATTAAAAGGCACCTACCATCCTGTGATCTGAAAATGAGGAGAAGGAGTATTATTACTATTTATTAGAACAGTTGCCAAGTAAGTGGTGGTGAGCAGAGGACTGGATTTACTTGGAGTAGGCAATTGGGTGTGACGAACGTAAAAATCAATGGTATGTTTGTACACTTTCTGCAAAGCTCTAATCAACTGGAGTGAGAAAATCTTCTAATACAAGATATGTAGAATAATAATCCACAGGAATGGGAGTGAAGCATATGCAGATTAGAAAAGGAAAAAAAAAACAGGTGGTAGGGAAGCATTCAATATTTGGCACAATTTGCTGGAAAACAAAATAAAAAATTACTTTGAAGAAGAATTGGAGAAAGATTATTTTCATACATGGAAAGTCTGCGGCAGTCCTTAGGCTCACAATTGAGAATGGATGAAGACCTCTGATTTTGTAAGTGAGAAATACTGAGTATTGTCAAGACTGACAAGATTGGATAGTACTACTAATGGTAACAAGGTAGTCAATAGATTTCTTTACCGGTCTCTACATTAACAAAGCACAGACTTGGTGAGCCATTTAGAAGAGGTGCTTGAAGAGGAATTATTGTATTCTTCACATATGCGACTCATGGATTACCTGCTTAAAAAGGGAGAGAGGGGGCACTGGGAATTACATAAAATGCTGCTTATCTCCACCCACCTTTGGTTTTGTGTATTTTACGTTAAAACTTATTTTCATTAAAAAGTAATTACAAGCTTTATGGATGGATTGATTCAAGTTGTTGCAGAGTCAGATGCATAAAAATTATATATGTAATATATATTCATAACTTCAGAAGTGCAGTGTCTCAGTTTTACTAAGAAATTGCTAGGGAGATGATTTTTTAAGATTTACATATGGAACAAATCGCTGGTTTGATTAATCAGAAATTTCAAAATGCATACCTCAAACAGGAGGAGTGAATGGGAACTTGCTGGGAAAGGCTTTAAACTTTGCTGAATGAAACAAGCAAGGTAAAAAGGAAACCAGGGACTAAATCAGAACTTAAAAGAAATGGGGAAAAGCTGCTAGTCAGCAGAGCTAGACAGACATATCTTAAAGAGTCAGATAGTGTTAACAGTTCTTTTTTTGATCTTAAGAACAAACTTAGCAAAAGGATACTGAAATGAACTAGAAAATATTTATGTAAACACACATCTATTTATATCCATAAACACATTTACTGTGAAGTCTCTGTAATACTGGGCTTGACTGGTGGAACTTTCATTATCACTGAAACCAGTAAAAATTCTTGCTTTGTCTTCAGAAACTTAATTTCATTTAAATCTTGTAACTGAAAACAGTAAAGGCATCAATTACTTATAATGTCATGTGTTTATGTGTCTGAAAAGTGCATTCAAACGCCTAACGTGATCTTTCTTTCTCCCCCTCCCCCTGTTCTAGGAATTGGCTCTCCGTAGCCAGCTTCCAACTATGGAACAAGATGGTGGATCTCAAAATCCTGTGTCGTCTCCTGGAATGTCTCAGGAACTGAGAACAATGACTACAAATAGTTCTGATCCCTTTCTTAACAGGTTTGTAGGAGTAGCTACTAGAGGGGAAAAGAAATTGATTTAAATTCTGTTTGGTACATGTAATAGTTTATTTTGAACATCTGTCTGTGCCAAAAGCCACAGCTGTAAATGAATCTTTCCTTAAATGGCAAGTCTAGTAAAAGTTGAGGATTAAAAGCTGTCTCCTGTGGGAGGAAGTAGTCTGTTCAGACTTGTAGGAAGGTTTTTTATTCAAAGTCGTAACATGTTTGCTTCTGCATAATCTGTTGACTAACAGTCATTTCAAATTACTGACTCAGAAGAATTTGTGAATAGCTTGCTATGAGATCAAATGAACTGTGAGGCACATTTAGGACTACACCTTGAGGTTCATTTTAAGGTTTCTCCATTCACCCCTCCCTGCCGCTTCAGGTATTTAATTTAGCAGTATTTTTACTCTGTTAATGCTAGGTCTGCAAATAGTGGCATGCTTCATTTTAAATACCAAATTATTTTAAAGTGGGTCTTTTAATGCAAGATTTAGAATTTTACAGTATAGACTGTAATCTTTTTCATATAACTTTCTCCTTAATCCCTCTGATTTGGAATGTTTGTTTTGTTGGAAATACCATTCTAATTACAGCTTGCAAATGCTTCATACTAACCATTACAACTTTAGAGAAACTGCTGCAGCTTGAGATAAGTCGTATCTGCATTTTTTGCTTAGCATGCTGGAAAGAAAAGATGAAAACGGTAAAACAAACAAATCTCCAAGCCACATAAACTTTTAATTAATGGATTAAAAATCCACTAATATTTCAGCAGTATCAAGTAGTTGATCTTAAGTTGGGTAGTCAGTTTTGTAGTTCTTTTAGTCTGTATTTTGTCAGCCATTCTAAACTGATATCAACTCACTAACCCGATATGAACTGACTAACCCCTAGCATAAAAGAGAAGAATTAGGTATTCTGTCAGAGTTCATCATTACTTTTCTGCATTACCTTGAAATGTTAGCCTAACTTTAGGATGCTGACTGTAAGTGCGCATGAAGTATAACAATATGTTTGTCCTTATCTTTAATGGTACATTTATTATACTCGTGGAAAACCCCATAAAATTAATCTTTATTTTTTCAATGAAAGTCTTAACTTCTATGGTTTTTGCTACCAATACAGTTTCAAACCTATTCATAAGGTAAGAAGTCCACATCATGTTAGAACTGACATGACTTTGGAGTAGGCTTAAATACCTGCTGTAGTTTTAGATACTGAAAACTGTTAAAATCTTAGTAAACATTTGCTGCAATTATAAATCCCTTCCCGTATTCTTTTAAATAACTTAATATTGCTGATATCTCACACTTAGGTTCTTCATCCCTAAAGATGTACTGTTATTGTATGTAACTTTTCAAGTTGCTGATATTCCATCAATTTATCTTAAGTTTGTTTCATTTTCTGCCTTTTCCAGGAGACTTATCGGTCATTTCATGTACTCTGTCCTTACTCTTATTCTCAAAATTAATTAAGTTCAGTGGAGATGGTGCGAGACCATACCCTACTTCTTGCCAGTGGAATCTGTTGTCGTTCATATAGTTTAGATTAAGAGCAACAGCTGTTATTTACATAAGCTTTTTCTCCTATTGCATGATGTATTGTCTGTGCTAGTGTTGTGTGTGCTACTGTCAGAGTGGGAGAAAAGTTTCTGTCTTGAGGTACACAGTGTTTTATATATAATGGAGAAAACCAAGTCAAAAAAAAAAAAAAAAAAGGCCTACATGTGGAGAAGAAAGTAGTGGTGTTTTGTTGTTAAACATCCTAAGGAAGTAAGCAGTATTTCCAAGTTTTGGGTAGGCCCTTCAGGAAGACTTATCTCCTACACAAACAAATCTTATTAGAAAACTTTATTTTTTTGTGTTAGAGGGAGGGATTGTCCTCCACAGAATTCATCCTGGAATCTGGTGTGAGCCTTAATTGTGCTGGCCCTGTCGCAAGGCATGAAAAGGACAAAGAAGTCTTAAGACTGACTTGCTTTCCTATGAGAAGTCTCTGTAGATAGATGAAGGCCTTGATGTGTTATAGTAACATACTAGCTTGAATTTCTGGAAGGCTGTTGCCGTCATACATTGAGCCCAGGTATATTTTGAAACTTGTTCTTAAATGATGTAGAATCCTCACATCTTCAAAACCTGTTTTCTGACCTGAAAGAAACGCATCTTCAGGTTTCAAATGGCCACAGCAATGGACTAATACAGTTTATCCATTGTGTCTACACACATGGAATATAAAATGATGGATCTTTACCTTTATTTAGAAACAGGAAAAAAGCTAGAAAGGGCAAGTTCATGTTGTTTGTAAATTTTTGTCAGGATGATAATGAGCAAGGACTATTTACTGTAAAGTACAAAAAGATACTACTTGCCTAGTTGCAAATATGTTTAACTGGGTTTTTTTTGTAGCCCTTACCTCACGCAAAATACTGAAAATCTGTACCTGACTTGAGTTCAGAATATCTTAATTTGTATTTTGGCCTGAGCATTGTCCCCTTCTAGGTAATTCTGTGTACATTGCTGCATTCAATTCTGACATATGGGTAAGGGATTTTATAAAAGGAAATTTGTGGATATGCATTACTGTCTCCGAATTAGATACAGCAGTCCAATAGTTCTGCCCTAATGATCTCCTTGATGTCACTTATGTTAAAGTTCAGACTTACAGAAATGCTTCTTTCTGTCTTTATAGGGTATATATAAAGTTCCTGGTGAGACAGTCCTCCTGACTTTAGGTACCAAAAGTTGGATATCCAAAGTTTAGGTAGCTGAATATTTTCCACTGCCTACATAATCAGAACAGCCAAAAAATCTCAGAAAATAATTGCTACATTGGAGCAATTTGAGAAAATGTACAGTAGTATTTTCATTTACACAGTCAATCTTCTGCCTGCTGTCTTTGTGGTATGTTTTACTTTTTAAATAGGACATCCAGCAATGCAGACTTCAATAGATGTTTTCACCTTTTGGTTTGCCACTCTGTTTATATATTTTTGTCTATAAGATTTATATTGGTAGTGACGACAATTTTCTCTTTAACTCCTAAATTGGGATTTCTTCTTTTATATACATGTATTTTAACAAGTATTAGTTGAAGAAGCACCTACTCTATTTCAGGTAATGCAATTCAGTTGCATGCAATCATTTTGGGTGGTGCAACTGCTAAATGAAGAAGTCCTTGTGAAAGAAAGAGGAAATGTGTATTGAGGAGTGATTTGAAGAGAAGGGCTGGACATTCCAACTTGTGAGAGCAGCAGCCAAAAAGCCTTCTCAATTAGAATGATTTAGTTCAGCATAGTCTCAGTTCCGTATTTAGTATTTTGTCCCACAAAGTAAACCAACATTTTTTTCACAGAAGTTTTAAATAGCTTAATTATTAGGATTGTTATCAAATGTGTGGTGATACTATTTTTAAATCAATCTAAAAATATATTTATCATTTAACTATAAAGAAATGTTAGGTTTCTTGTACAGCAAAGATGACTTCATAACATCTAATATGTATATTCATGGCTGATGGCATTCTACTTGCATCCAGTGTTGAATAGCTGTTCAGCCATCATCTGTTTGGTTCTTCATACTTGACAAAAAGGCATATGCTATATATTTCATGATCACATTATGAGAAGGATCAGTATGCCTTCAAATGCTAATTTGAACAGTAGGTCAAGTTGATCCTCATTTAGTGTTCGGGCTGGAAAATCAGTAAGGATTCTTGGTGAATGCTACCACAACCTGAAGAAATAGAAATTTTGAAAATATTTTGTGAAGCTTGACTATTAGGAGATGCAGGAGGAGGGAAGTAATGGTATACTTCTACAGCTGCTTATGCAGGCCACAGTTCCTGCCCAAAAACCTGCTCCTTGCTTGGGCTCCTCTCCATGGATCACAGTTCCTGCCAGGAACCTGGTCCTGCATAGACTCGGCTGCAGCTTCCTTCAGGGCACATCCACCTGCTGCAGTGTGGGGGCCTCCCCGGGCTGCCCGGGGGGACCCGCCCC
>NW_009260174.1:602309-611401 GCF_000687185.1 Egretta garzetta | reverse complement strand
GGGAATCTCGGCTCCGGTGCCTGGAGCCCCTCCTGCCCTCCTGCTGCCCTGGCCTGGGGGGCTGCAGGGCTGCTCCTCTCACGTTTTCTGACTCCCCTCTCCCAGCTGCTGCATAGTGGGGTTTTTTTTCCCCTTTCTTAAATAGGTTACTATAGAGGTACCACCACTGTCACTGACAGGCTCAGCTTTGGGCAGCAGCAGGACAAATGTGGAGCCAGCTGGAACCAGCTGTGTCTGACATGGGGTTAGTTCCTGGTGTCTTCTCACAGAGGCCACCCCTGCAGCCCCCCTGCAACTAAAACATTGCTACTCAATAGCAATGGGGGGCCTACTTCCCCCCGTGCCCCAAATTTCCCACTGCAGCTTTCTTGGTCTTGCTCACTGCACTGGCAGTAAGAAAGTGAATGCACGTAAGGCCCCGTGCCATCGCTGTTCTGTTACTGTTCTGTCAACAAGATGGTTCTGAACAGGGTTTGTTTACAGGATGGCTTCTGTACCAGCATTTGATTTATATTAGTGCGCTCTCTTGCCATGACATGTATGACTGAACTCGTAGTAATGCGGCAGTGGAAAGCAATTGAAGAATTGCTAAAGGAGTTCCAACTATAGCTCCTATTTATATCAGCAGTGACCTAAAAATACACTTCAGTGGTTGATTAAATGAGGGGACATTAGTAGTTAGAATTTTTTTTTTTTTTTTATCCTTACAGAAGTGTGAAAGGGTACACCATTATTATTATAATCATTAGGGACTGTCTGTGGTATGCTTCTAATGGTTTTTAGCTGTGGGTGGGTGTGAAAAATTTAAAACTGCAGAACACAGGTAGGCAGTTTTTTAAAGCTGCTTAAGTACAGTCTCATCAAGTGAGATTGAATCTAATACAGGTCTAGCTGGGAAAAGTCTGCATAAAATAAAACTCAGGTGTATCTCAAAGGCTTCAGGTTGTGATTAAATAGAGTGTTTCTCATGACAGCGATGCTTTTAAAGCCCTTGAGTTGGTTCAAAACCAAGCATTTATTTGAATTTCTTCAGTACTCTACCCTCATTTTTTGCTCCCATTCTTCTGTTACAGTGGAACATATCACTCCAGAGATGAAAGCACAGACAGTGGACTTAGCATGAGCAGTTATAGTGTACCCAGAACCCCCGATGACTTCCTGAACAGTGTTGATGAGATGGATACAGGTTTGTTTTTGTGTACATCCTTAATGCATGTTTTCAAAATATACTTGTGTCCATGAAATGCTCAGCCCCTTTGCAATGAAAACAAGCAACTCTGAGAAGCTGTGAATACTTCTCTCATTGTTATGCCACTTTCTTCTATTTCTAGAATAGAAATATTATAGTTAGATTTGTGAAAAACATACTTGTGATCGACTCTATTGGGAGGATGGGGATTGCTCAAAAATAGTGTCACTCTGTCGTTATGTGGAATTTGAGTGTCCGTTTGCTTTTTTAAATAATACTGTTTGTCCAGCACTAAGAATAGTACCTCATCCAGTGTTGCTAATACAGTACCAAAACAGTATTTGACTCAATATTGTCTTTTTCCTTTAAGTGTAAAAATTAAGATATGGTAAATGGCATCAAAGATCTGTACAGATTTGGGTCAGTAGGTGAAAAGGTTGAAACAAAGGCATGTTCTTTGTACATTTGCATGCAGTCAAGTCATCTTTGGTTTTTATGTTGGATTTCTATGAATCATGTTGCTTGTGTGATGCAAGAGATACAGGATTAACCTTTCACCAGGTGTCCTGATAAACTGTGGGTTTGGTACTTCCAGTATATTTAACGTTCATCTTTTTTTTGTGTTACAACTAGGTGACAGTATCAGCCAAAGTAACATACCGTCCCATCAGAACCGTTTCCCAGACTACCTTGAAGCCATTCCAGGGACAAATGTGGACCTTGGGACACTGGAAGGAGATGGGATGAATATAGAAGGAGAAGAACTGATGCCAAGTCTGCAAGAGGCTTTGAGCTCTGACATCCTTAATGACATGGAATCTGTCTTGGCAGCCACCAAGCTAGATAAAGAGAGTTTTCTTACTTGGTTATAGGGGCCTCAGGGAGACTGAATTCTATATCTGTGAAGGATCTAAGGAGAATAGGACATCTGTATCTGAAGTTCAGAACAAGCCAGTGTGGCACACTGGCTTGTGTTCAGAAAAAGTACATGAACAGATATTCAACAAGATTCTTTCGTTTTGCTCTTCCTTGTCCATCGCTGCTGTTATATATTGCTGACTTTTTTCCACAGTTGACTCTGAAGAACAGACATCTTCTTGATCTTTTTCTATTGCTGTTGCAACTACTGTTCAAGGGGGGTGGGGAGGGATGATGAGCCTATTTGGATGACGAATGCCATTCCTTTTGTCCTAGTGTGCGCTTGCATATCATTTTATCTAAGTACTCAGATTTGAGAGTTAATTTCTGCATGTCACTGCTTGTAGTTTGCTCAGATAGTTGTCTCCTGCTGCCTGTGGCAAGTGGTAAAACATGACATACTGGGGTGACAAGCCAAAAATGATGTATCTGGTCAAAAGAAGTCAATACTGATTTGGAGATACGACTTAAAGGAGGGCTGAAGACTGTTTGGCATTAAGTGTTTCTACTAGTAGCTCTTTCATTAGTCACAAAGTGCTCTTGTTCATATCTTATGTTATAGTAAATCATGAGTCATTTTACATAGAAACATATATGAACTTTGATTGTTGCCACATATTCTAGCCTAACTTTTGTTTGTCAAAAATAGTTTGATTATTTTTGTTAGTTGGTTTAACTGTAGCTGTAGGATGGGAAGTAATTATAGGTGTTCTTTTTTTAAAAAATAGTGAAATCCAAAGGGTTTTTCTGATTTCACATAGTCTTATTTAAATCTGAATTGTCTGCTTTTTTTATACTTAAAACATGCCTATTGTAGCCTGATAAGCTAGTGAGTACATAAACCAGTATGTTTTGCCTATAACTTTTTTATTTTTTTAAAAGGCTAGCTTTGAATGTAATCAATTAGAATTCATGACCAGTGGCTTATTTTTCATGTTTATTTGCAAGGTTTTGAATTAGAATCTGATTGCAGAAGTGTAAAAGTTAGATTCCCAAGTGTCATATGTACGATTTTTAAATGCGTTTTAAAGTAGCAGAAACCATTTTAAAATGACAGATGCGTCTAATCTCTCTTCTGGTTTTCAGTTTTGATATCTAAGCGAGTTTAGATTTTAAAATCCTTAATGGGAAAAAATTTTATGAAAAGTTTCTCTTAAGTTAGCATGGAAAAGGTCTGAACTATTAATATCACTAGTTGCAATGAAAAGGCTAGAACACCAGAAAAAAAAAAAAATCCTCAAGAAAAACTCCTAAGTGTAACAGTTATCAAATTCTGTTTGGTGAAAAATAAGCCCTGGACGCTATATGTAGAAGAATGTAAAGATATGTGCTAGATGGTGACATGAGCAGGTAATGAAGTGTATATTAGTAGTAGAGCTTAGCATGGGGTAGAGGTGAATATGAATTATCTTTATTTTAACAGGAAGAGATGTATCACTAAGTTGTCTGCAGGAGTTGACACAGCTTCCAAAGAGTATTTTTAAATGAACAAAATGAGCATGAATCAAACTTTTAGTATAAGCTATGAAGTTTCATGGGGCTTTTGTTTTTTTCTGATGAAAAGTAGTGTCACCAGTTAACACCTCTCTAATTAAGGGCCTGTCGCCATTCTCAACATGAGCCTTTATTTTGAAGGGTGTATAACTTGACAATAAAGATACTGTAAGTGTGAAACCTGGTTTTGAAAAAAATCTCAGCTAGCAGGGGCTTCTGCTGGGGAGAGATTTGGGGGGGGGGAGGGGTTGTTTTGTGTTTTTTTAGACATTGATTATTTTTCAAGTTAAGAGTGAATCGGCAAAACAAAACAAAAAGAAACCCCTGTATTACTATTATCATTTGGATTTTTTTATGCTTCAAAAATAGCTCTGTTTTCGGATAATGTAAAGAGTGAAAACTCTGAAGCAAGTCTCATTTTAAAAACTGAAGCAGCAGAGGCGCAGAGGTTTGAAATTTGCCACTATAAATGTACATTTACTACTTCACATAAGGATGTCAGTGTTTGAAATACACAAAATTGTTTGTGGCTTGTTATGGAATACAGGCAGGTTTTAAAATACCAATTTTCAAAACACATCCACAATGACAAATATATTCTGCTACACCAATAACTGAACGATTAATAGGCCACTTATATTGTGCAATGACACAGTAGCTCCTAAAGCAGTATATTGTGTCCAAGATAGGGATTTTAGTAGCATTTTTACGATTTCATTATGAATTCTTCTCTTTTCTTCCCTTCAGGAAAAAAAGACACTAAGTTGTTGTAACTTGAATGGTCTGACATAAAACCACAACAGCAAGGAAACACAGAGCTGATTCCATTTCAGTTGTCTTCCACAGTTGTGTCCAGGTACAATAGCACATACGATGCACTGAGTGCAAACTCCTGACAACCTGTACCTTGCTACAACAGGGATGAGTACAGAACAAATTTTCTTTCCTTGCTTTTGTGCATTTGTCACAGCTTTAATATTTGAATGTTTTCTTCTCATTGTAGAAACACTAAATGGCTTATACTGTACTCGGGTAGCACTGCTTAGGGTAGATACTGACAAACTGGGAATCCTTGAACTACTCTAACATTAATTCTGTTTTGTGATACTTATTTTAAGTGATTTTAATACATTTCCGTTCTCTCATTTATTAGGAACCATACCATAGAGATGCTGTACTGTTGGCAATCAACATTAATTTGGATTTTTTTTTTTTTTTTTTTTTTAATTCTGCAAATGCATTGTTTGATGGAGTGGTTAAAATTGTTTGAAATGCAAAAGTGTTTTGGGTAGTATTTTATACTGATGTATATATTGAAACAGAAATCATTGTAATAATTGTAATAGCTTTAGTTATAAATACACTACATGCAGACAGATGGGGCTGTACAGTACTGTGCTGTTCAATGCCTGGGCAGGGCTACTGCTTGGAAACAAGTTGCAGTGTCAGTGAACCATACGGATCAAATATTGTACCATTCAGTGTTGGCGCTCACCAATGCAAAAGGAGAAGAGACGATTTCAACATGATTAACACTACATAGCTTTCACACATCTGGTAAATTAGTACTAAAGTGACCATTTCACTTACAAGCATGTTTTTTTTTTTTTTTTTTATACAAATTAACAGGTGTGCCTGTGTAAAATAATTTGTTTTCTGTATCTTGGAAAAAATACTCTCCACATTTAGAATGTTGTATGTTAGAGAACTCTTAAATGCACCCTTGTCAAAAATTATATATATTAGTTACCAATGTTACTTTTAGATATGAGCATGACTAAGTTAGGTACTTAAGTACGTTCTGTTACATTATTTTTCTTTATGTAATACTTTTTCAGTTGTTTTATTTGGTATAAATATATACTTTGTGCTTAAACATCTTTGTTTGTTTTTAACATTCAATAGTATGTAAAGATACTGATTTCCTTCAGTAAGATGGATGCATTGAATTGTTGGAATTCCTATAGCGGTATGTCTGTTCTCATCCCCCTTGTCACAGCTTTCGTAGTCATAAACTCCATTCCTGCAAACATTGTGGACAAGCTCACCTAAGAGACAGAGGAGTCCCACTGAAGTCAGTGAAGGCGTAGCATTAACGTATGCATCTCTGGGTGTTTGCAATATTGAAGAGACAGTGACTCTACCGAGCCTCATACAGTTTGTGTAAAACAGTAATTGCATGTGGCACTGTAGTGAGAGCTGGTAACAGAATGGCGGTTATCTACTGTAAGAAAGCATCCGCTCTTTGCAGATATGCTTGCAACGTTCAGGATCTTCCCACGTAGCAGATACGTTTTGGGCTAACTCTTAAGTTTATACAATAATTTGTGGCAGACTATCAATAAAGACACACTATTTTCATTTCCAAGTTTTGACTTATGAATTGTGAACTATGTAATGACATACCTTGAAAGTGTCTGAAGATTTTTAGTTTAAAAAATTTCGTTAGGATTCATTAATTTTGACCTTCTGCAAAACAGAAATTCCGAAAGGTTGTTTTTAATGTAATGCACTTTGTCATGGCTGAAGTCATCTGCTACTTGCATTTTAGCTGTTCCAGAGTTACTGCTCTTCAGCGCTGAAATGCCTCAACCCTGTGAAATTCAGTGCAGTTGCGCATTTTTCTTATTTTAAGGTCCAGGGCTCAGTGCTTCTATCAGTTTGTCTTTTACTTGTGAGTTCGTAGCTGGGTTTAGTCACTCAGATCCTTTAAATTTAAACCTAACATCACACCTTGCACCTGGGAGTAGAAAGCCAGTGCCAGGGCATGACAAGGCACCAATTTTGTTTGCTGATATCACTCTCTGCCATTTATAAGGTGGTGACATACTGCAGTAGTTGAAGTATGAGTGACCTTCTGAGGCAGCCCTAAATAGACCGTATTACAGCAAAGCAGGGCATCTGGTCCAGGTGTTCCAGGCTCACTTGGCAGTTCTTTCTGAAATATTTTCAACACTTAGTTAAAAATAAAAAGTATTGGTTTCAGCAAGCCAGAAATAGTGTGCTTCAAGGAAGCTCTGAGACTTCCCTGTGCTAACGTGCAAGTTATCAGCAAAAAAAGCATTTTTCACCTAGGATCATTAATAAAATCATTATTTGAGATGGGGCTACGATTGGTCTAGTACCTCCTGTTCCGGAGGTTCATTTGGAGATAAAGTGGGGCCATAGATTTTATTTACAGCATCAGCAATCCACAGTGGCTGTGCTCCTGTTGAAGAGTAAAGGTGTGCTTCTCGCCCCTTGTCATCACCACTTACTGTTGCTAACAGCAGTTATCCGCACCCTCTAAATTTAGATGTCGTCAAAGCGGGAAGACATCTCTACAGCATGAAAAATCTTGGCTTACCTGAAATGGTAAAACCAACGCTAACTGAAGAACCAAACTGTCTTCAGAGTGTTGGGTGGAGCTTTGTGCCAACTATCCTATCCAGTGCTTAATGTCTCTTAAACAAAAAAGCCAGCTGAATAAGAAAAAAAAACAAGCAAAAAAGCACATTGAATAAGAAATGTATAAACACCAGTACATCTGACAAAGCTGCCTAATGGTTCTTGTGGAAAAGTCATGATTTTTACTTCTCTTGACCTACTCCTCTCTCTCTAATGCAGAAGTTGTAAGAGTGAATGCTACAGATACAGGCTGTTACTGACTGCTATTATTTTCTCAGTCTGGGAATGAAGTTGGTCACTCTGATTATAGTATTTTTTATATTAAAATGGCTTGTATTAGAACATGAGAGGCACAGAAATTTTATTGGATTTTCCTGTCTTTTTATTAGCAAATGATTTTTAAAAAAAAAAAAAAAAGGGCGGGGGAAGTCAGGAGCAGCCCAAGAGGCGCTGTCCTCAATGTTACGCAGCAGCGAAATAGAGCTCCATAAAAATGGTATGGTAGATCTCACCTGAAATGCCCTTTTGCTTTCTCCCCTATATGTCATTTCTGAGCTACTCTAGTGTTTTTTAAATTATTTATGGTATTTACCATCTGCGAGTTTTGCTTGCCTAACACCTAAAGACTGGGACCGCAGCGCTGGGTGCTGTTCGTCCCCAGAGGAGAGCAGAGTCCCCCCGAGTCCCTCTCCAGAATTCAGCCGTCGCCCTGTTTGAAGTCTGTAATACAGTGCAGGAATTACAGCCTGACTCCCAGCACCCTGCCCAACCACTCTTACGGGATGGTTATTGCCAAGCACGGTTTTTTGAACCATGGTGGATTGCTCTTCTGGTTTGCTTTCCCAGAGGCTGGAAAAGTTCAGCTTTCCCATTTCATTACTTCAATTTCTGCGGGTGGTTGTCAGCAGGGGCATGGAGGGCCCCTGACGCCAGTGCCACCATGCCTGCTGGAGCGGTCAACCTGATGTTAACAGTGATTTTTTTATTATTTTTTTTTTAAAGCTGGCAGTTTTATTCAGTCTTTCACTCATAGCTTCATTGCTAGGCATGCCAATACAATTGTCTCTGCTCTCTTGACTGACCAGTGACCCTTTTCAGATGTCACCAAGCGATATGACCCTTTCCTAGCCAGCATCTGCTGCTGAAGAGTGTGATCCGGAGGCCTCTGAGAGGTCCAGCTCTAATTCTGGACTTTCAAAGTCTACAGTTAAAACAAGGTACTGGTTACATGGATGTATGGCAAAATCCCAGACCCACACTTCTAAGAAATTGCGTGATTTAGGTGGTGATACCTCACAGCAAATGTCAGGAACTGTGAGATGCCTTCTGGTTAGACCGGTGGCCTTCAGCCCATGGTCTGCAAGGGGCTATGGATGCCTCTTCAGTCCAAGAAGCTGCTGGCCAAAGGAAAGCCTGTTGGGCAGCCTTACACTTTGTGCAGGAGAGATTCAGCCTGCTGCTGAGGGAAGTTTCAGTGCCTACAAAAGGCGACAACTGCTGGACTTGTTGAAGCCCCCCCACTGCTGCAGGCTGTACCTGCCACCACCCCCATGCCCACCCACCCGTGATTCTAACAACAGCTTTAAAGCCCTGGCTTTTGGATGTGCATACACCAGGATGTAAAACTGCTTTTATTTCTTAATTTTCATTTTTCACTTAAGATATGACTCTCCTTTTAAAGGTCTTTGTTCCTGTTAACAGCCTTTCAGGATCTTTCTCAAATGCAAGACTAAAATAGCCTTTTGAGCGTGAAGTAATGGAAGCTGAGCTTACAATGAGAAATACCCCAGAGTTTTCCCTAAAAGCATGTTTATTGTTAGACACTGAAACGTGTACCTGGTTCCAATTCAAAATAGCAAGGGAGACAGAGATCATTCCTCTTGGCATTCTCTGCATTCTTATTCAAGTAGCAAGGAGTTTAACCCACAGGCATTTAACTTGGTCCTTGGAGGCACTCGATGAATTAAATTTGGTAATCTTTATATAGATACAGATTCCCCTAAGAATTATCTGAATATAATGTGCACCAGCAGATCACTGAAAAATAGAAATTTCTCTTTGCAGCTTAGTGGCAGGGAGGGTCGCAGAACTGCCCGCCCAACAG
>NW_009260174.1:589758-602295 GCF_000687185.1 Egretta garzetta | reverse complement strand
CCCTATGATAGACCTGGCTTTTAAAATAAGCCCATTTTACATGAAAATCCGTGATTGCAGTAAGGCTCAGGTTCCTTACGACTGTGATCTCTGCTGGTGAAGTTTGCTGCTGTGATATGTGGATTTTGCTTTATCATCACCTTGAAAATACCGTAGTGAAGTCTGGTGAGGTCCGTGAAAACAGGAGGGCAGCAGACCTGTGCTGCTGTATGAGGCCAGAGTTTCTCAGCTGCTTTTAGAAATGTCTTGCTCCGAATGACGTGAAGGCGTCTGGTGGACTTGTCTCTCTGTAGCAACTGGCTTCACATTTGCTTGCATTTTATTTTTAATGTCACTAACATCTAACAGATGGCCGCGTTGTTGAAGTGAGTGCATTGGTGACAACTGAAACAGAGGATAAAGATGGTTTTTAAAATGCACTCAGATGCACTCCAGCTGGGTGTGCATTGAAAAATTGAGGAGGAGGACTCCCACCTGTAGTGGCACATCTGACTTTCTGCTTAGCTGTTAAGTGAGACATTTTACCATTTCCCAGGGAAGCTGTGTGGCACTGTTTTACTTGTGCCCTGGGAGCACTGAAATGTTAACATTTGCAAAACGCTTTGAGGCTAAAGCGGTATCTAAGTGCTTCCTGTTAATTCATTCTCAACCCATGCTCTTTTGAGGGTCTTTTACTGAGTGGCATCACCACACAGGAATATATTTTTTGCAAAGTAATACAAGGCATGCATCTGATTCTACTAGCTTAAACCCACACATACGTTACAGAAAGGTAATATGTAAGCAGATATCAAACGACAGTTTTCACTGGCACGTGGACCCTGGGTGGGAAGGGTGAGCTGATTCAGGTTAGCCCTCCTCTGCTGCTCACCAGTTAACCTGCATTACCTTGTATCTGGTGGGAGGCAAGAGTGCAGTTACCCCTGACAGATGAATGCGCACCAGTTCTTCCTTCTCTGAAAACTCCTGTGCCTAAGTCCTTGGGGTTTTCGCTATTTTTCAGATTCAGCTTTCCTGTTGAGCTTTATCCAGTCTTCTTTCCAGGAAGCTAAAGTAATCTTTTAGGTGTGAAAGTATATTGAATTATTATGAGCTGGGGGGTGGGGGTGGGGGTGGGAGGAATCTCGCATCATTATACCTATATATGCATAGAGTAATGCTGCATGCATTTGTGTATTATCTATATATAAACACGCTATATATAAACACTAATTTCCCACCTAAAGACAGCTCAGGTTCTCATGAACATTATGATATTTGGTCTAGGTTCATAAGGAGAAAAACCCAATAGAAGAGCTGTCCCAGTTACAAAGTCTGTATGGTTGTTGCTGATTTTTAAATCTTCCAGTTATTAGGTGCGATGTAGGAGCATTTCAATCACAAAACCAAAATGAATAATGAGAGAGGATGTGAATGCACACGTTACTCAGCTATGCTGCCTCTCAAGAAAGCAGCCTCAGGTAGTTACAGCACTCACAGGTAAGTTATTTTAGCTTTTGGGGACTTAAAGTCACCTCGAACAATAAAAACCCCAAAACAAAACCCCAAAAGCAAAGGGGTGGGGTGAAAGAAGATGGGTTGCCAGTCACTCCCCTCCTCTGAGAGTGCATTGGTTGCTTTTAATCTGGGACAGAAGGGCAGTTGGCTTCAGATAAGATTTGTCTACTCTGCAGTTTGCCTTCAAGTTCAGTGCATAATCCATGCTATGCATCGTAGTACATGCACGTTCTGTGACTGCGTAGTTGTATTCATGCGTACACAAACACAGAGCTGTGTGTGTGTAGCCAAGGAGGTAGAGAACTGGTACATTATGGAGCAAAATGTTTACTCGTGGCAGGGATTAAACCCCTAATGGGTGCCTACTACAACTGAGTGCCACGTTCCACTGATACATAGCACATACTATGCTACTTGCTTAAGTTATTCTTTTTAAATAGAAATTAAGATGGTTTTGGACTACTTCCCCATCCCCAAGATCCCATGACAGTTACTGGGGTTTCTTTTGTTTTTGAAGATTTAAGCTGGCTCCATGGGTGGGCCTAGACTGTTTTAAAATGTGTCAACATGTGGATTTATTTCACACTTGGGTCTAACTATTTCTGTGCTGCAACTCTTGTTGCTAGGTATTTCTTTGGTAGAACAGTAGCACTAGAATATAAGATGACAAGCTGATGTCCAGGCATTTGAAGCTGATTCTGGGTGCTTTTGAAGCCAGAAGTCTTTGACCTTGGGTTTTGAATCAGCTCGTTGGACTGCGTGTTGTCCTTGCACAGGATCTAGCCTGCGAATGGAACAAGGAGGAGATTTTTATATCCCATAATAGGCAAACCGAGAGCTCTAACCAACTGCTTCTAGCACTGACTCCAGTGGCCACTCGCTTAGTCTTTTCTTTTTTTTTAATTTTTTTTCCATTGTGTCATCTGCAAAAACGTGTGATACGCTTTCCATGTTATTAAAATACTCAGATCTCAGTGGGAATGTTTGTGTTTTATGCATTTATATGTATTAACATATTTGCATATATTTGTGAATTGCATTTAGAAATACAGACATAAAATTTGGAGGGGCTCCAAGTGTGCTATAAGAGAAGATCAGACAGTGAAATGTTTGGAGAAAAAAATGGAAGCAAACCAATACAGATACACAAATATGCACTCAGATAGAAAAAGTAAACTACGGGAATCGAAGATGAGGACCTGGTAGCTCAGTAGATAAAATTGCTTTTGTGACTCAAGAGGACATCACAAAATTGATTTATCTGCCAGTTTTTTGCTGTTATAAAAACACATCTGCTCTCGCGAGATGCAGAAATGCAAATAGAAGAGATGCAAAGCAATTCTACGCTGGTTTGTATTGGTGAGCAGTGGGAGCACTGGTCAGCCTTTGGGTACAGCATTTGACAAAGACCCGGACTGAAGGTGGTGCAGAGGAGAGCAGCGATGATGAAAGCGTGAGAGGAAGATTACAGTAGTTGGGCCATTTATCAAGAGAAAAGCTGATTAAATAGTTAAAGATGATCTTTGAGTAAAAGCAACTGCTACTAAGACTCTATTACCCACAGTGCACAGGTTTTGGTTTCCAAACATTGTTTTTTTCTCTGCTTAAGAAGTCCTTTAGTACCTGCTCTTTTCCTCTATTGAAAATATTTACATGCTTTAATTAAGCTCGACTGCTTTAATAAACTGGACAAAATGTTTCCACTGTGGTAAAGGGCGCTTTAGTGCTATCTGTCTTCTAGCTAAATGTACTGCATGTGTTCAATTTGTCTGTGAATTAACCCAGCCAGCCGAGTTTGAGTGTGGCCAAGATACAATAGATTGAGCACAGCTCCCACTTAGTAGGAGAAAAACCTCCTGCGGAGAAGTAAAATCATCCTGAAAATCATCCAGCCTTTGTGGAAAAGATGTATTTTTGGCTGAAACTCTAAGGGAACTACTGATGAGCTTGAAGCTAAGCCCAGATACCAGTCTTGGCAAAAACAAAAGCATCAAACTGGGTAAGAGGGAAAAAAATCCAGCAGAAGTGGTGTGTGGTCTTTCCTAATGGAACAGTCTTGCACGTTCTCCAGTGCAGAGCAGTGTGGTAAAAATGATGGCCTGCAGACTTATACATCATTTGTTTACTGGTATATATTTCCCTTTAGAGAGTGCCATATTTCCCACCCCCTTCACCTCAAAACTTTCTGTGTTTCTTGCAGTTGACTTTCTGCTCTTCCCAATTCTGCCCTTGAATAAATAAGTTTTGTGAGACTTGAAAGAGAATTTTTGGAAAATAAACCTGTTTGGGACTCTGGAGCAATTTCAGTAAGTTAAAATGAAATGCTCTGTGTTTGGCTCAGGGTCATTAAATAACTCACTGTACCTATTGCCAAGCGAGGACTGTTTCATACGCTGTTTTCCTGGCTGAATTCCAACCTGGTTAATTCATGTGCCCACCTAAATTCCTCCTGCATGTTTGAATAGAGATGATAGTCTTCACTTGCCTCTCCAAAACGCTTGGGCCCCATCTGGCTCGCGCGGCCGGCCTCCCACGGGTGCCCGTTTCATGGGTGGGGAGGCGATAACTCCTATTATGTAAAATACTTCAGGTTCTCTCAGGATGAAAGGTGCAAAATGTATGCAAGTCATTTATTATTTTGCTCGGAGCCTGCCAGTTCCGCCTGAGCGGGAGACATGCACGACCTGTTCTGACTTTTCCAAAACAGGTTTTAATGTGCGCTTAAACCCATTTGCCAGTGCTGCTGCACTGCCTTTTGTTTCTAAATTTACCCTGTTGCACAGCTGATTAGGGAGACAGGAAGCAATATATCTTGAAGCTTTCAGGAGCCAGCCCCTCCCTGAAGATGTACTTCAGTGAACTAAATGTACAGCGAACAACATGCAAGAGGTGGAGTTTCAAGCCCGGGCATGCCAATGTAGGTGATACCATCAAAGAGTTTGTCACTTCCTTCAGAAGTTCACTAGCATTTTTTGTTTCCCTCAAATTATTTTATCCTAAAATGCAGACAAGATTGCCGCTTCTCTCTGTCCCACATTGAAGGGAAGAGACTTTCGGGAGTTTGGGATCAGCAGTGTCAGCACAGGAGTAGGTGAAGCAGAGTTTCGGTGAGCTTAAACTGCAGCTTTGGCACTAGGAGTGGGGTTTGTTCATCTCCCTTATCGTTTTGGCAAATGCCTGAAGAAGTATTGTCTCTCCCTCTTCTATTTTTGGATAGAGGGTTGGGAACGCTTTGTTCCTTCAAGTAGTATTTGAATCCAGCGAGCAGAGAACTCCTTAGAATGCGTATGCTTTGGTCTTGCACAAAAGACAACGCGCCGCCTTCTGAGGTGATTAACTGTGTGATACCCAGCCCGCACCAACGCCAGCAATCAAAACACCTGACCCATGAAATGCACTGATTCTCTTGATTCTTTGACGTGGAAAAGGTGAGATTAAAAATACAGTTATTTTATTTATACAAGCAAGCTTTTCTAGTTTTCAAGCTTTTCCAGAAAGCAGGATACTTCTGGCCAGTGACGTAGTCACTTGTGAGTGGCTGGGTAGGGCTATCACACAGGATCACAAGCCAAACCACGTAACAGAGCACAGAAACCTCTTCCCTTCACATGCCTCACCTGTGAAATAGGTATAGTTAATTTGCCACTATGAAGCTAACTTGCTTTATCAAGTAATTTCAAGTTTGGTTTTTTTTTTCCCTTTGCTAGCAAGTCATTCTTGAAAGGCATTCACACAAAAAAGTAGGGTAAAAAGCCATCCATATATTTCCTGAAAGTGTGAAAACCAGGCCCAGAAAGGCTTCCTTGGGAGCCAAGGTGCACTTGGCCTGCTGCTTTCCGGAGGTATTTCAAGCGCCTTCTCTTGGAGCCTAGCTCACCAACAGCATCACCTTCGTGGGCTTGGCAATGTTTGCATCTGCCACAGAACTCTGGCACGCCAGAAAACTGCCCTGGCAAGCCTGGCATCTCGCGTTTTGTACCAATGGGTACCGTAACTTTGTTGGTGCGTTAGGTAACTGCATAGGTTTTTTTATGAAAAGCCGGAACAAAATGCTACTAAGTCAAATCACAGGTGTTGAAATGAATTATAACAGGTAGTACAGTCCCTGGAAAATTCTCCCTGGGATGTTCTTCAACTGTATTTGCTGCTCAGCGTAAAGCTGTCAGTGCCATTCTGTCCAGCGAGACAAGGGAAACGGAAATCCGTAGTCAGCCTCGGAACTGAAAAAAATGGTTGCAAAAGTGTAAGTAAGCATGCAGTCATGCCCAGTACAGTTACATCGATGAGGGCACAGTCACTCATCTGTTGTTTCCCATGAATTTTGCTAATCCTGTAAATCTACCATAAAATGTTGTTGCTGAAAGGTAAGTTGCTTGGTTCATCCATTCAGTAGGTGTGTGGAGTCCCTACATCATTTACAAAAAAATCATTAGGTTACCTTTGCAGTGATTCTTTAGTGGATGGTGCAACAGTCAGGTGTCAGAAATATATATAAATCCCATTCCCAGGGCTTAGTTCAATTACCAGAACATGACCACAGTTAAAACTTAAGGAACGCTGAATTAAGTGCATTCTTCCAGAATATGGATAGATAAGAGCAAACACAGAGACAACTAATCCAGCACCTTTTGGGTAGCTGTTGCTATGCCATAAATTACAAATTATTAATGCAATTGTTGGTTTAGGTCCCATTTTATTTTTCTGTCTGGGGGAAAAAGAAGTTTACCTTGAAGCACAGCTGAGGAGGAGGTGCATCCTCTAAAAATGCTTTCTCCATTTAGCTGGGTTTTTTTCCCCTGATTTATAGTAGTAATTCCTTTGCATCCATTACTTTCAAATTGCTCCTTGGTTTTGGCTTCAAATAATACAAGAGAACAGCTGAAGTTGATACCAGCAGAGCCCCTCGAGCTGTCCCCCTGCCAGTGCAGGCCACGGGGCTTTTGTGTGGCTGAGTGAATCACCCTGATCCTAAACACACAGATTATACTTGTCTGCTAAATTTTAAATAAGCTAGGAGCTCTGCACAACATAATTAAGAGTCGTGACAGGGAACTCTAAACGTTGCTCCCAGCCTAAAGTAAATCACAGATCTGCGTACAGGACCTCCAACAAACTGAATCCAGTTTTGCTTGATGACTACTTCCATGGTTTTAACCTTCCCTTTGCAGTGTAAATTCCACCTTTGCATGAAAAGATCTGGGAGGAATTGAAAAGTAATCCAAATGCTGCAATGCCGGGCTGCTTCAAACCATCTGTGTTCCTGCCCGGGTGCCAGATACTCCAGCAGCCCTGCGTGCATTGGACTCCTCAGCAGAGAGCCCCCTCCCAAAACATAGGGGACTGTATATAAAAGCCTGGGATCTCCTGCCCCACCAGTGATTCGGTGACTCCGAGTCCTTGCCTGAGAAAGATCTCGGAAACCCACACGTCTGAAATATCCCGTGCCAACAGGATTAACCCATCAAGTCCAGTAACAACAGGGATCCCGCCAACAAGCTGGTCTTCTGTGGCAGTGCTATATCTGGGCAAGGGAATTCTTTTTTTTTTTTAAAGATATCCATATAGCTTTAGGAAGATCTGAAAAGAAGTGTGCAATGAGAGACTTAGCTTGGTGGGTTTAGAGGGGCCACCAACTAAGTCCTGCTGGTGAGACGGTCCTTATGACACCAGTGCTGTTGAAATTGGCTACGAGAGGGGTTGCTCTCCAGATGAAGCTGGCTTTGGTTATTTTGGGGCATTTGTGTGAATAGCAGCTGTTAAGTTCATGGCTGTCGGTGGGAGGGGCAGAAGGAGTTCATAAACATCAGACTCAGGGTGAATTTTGCTGTGTTACGCACTGGGATAATCTCAGTTACTCACTGATGGGCAGAAAAAGCTAGGAATCCATCTCTTCTTCTCATTCACAATAAATGGAACAGTCTACAAATTACAACCAATTTTTGTTGAGCTTTTTGGCCCTTCCCATTTTTTCTTCTGCCCTAACTCTGGTGCTTTTTCCAAACCAAAGGGATCCAAAATGGATGCAACCAGTCCTATCCTCAACAGTAGTCTTTCCCCTTCTTCCCCCAAACAGAGTGGTCATCTCAACCCACCTTTATGGAAAATTATGAGATAAATAAAATCTGTCTCCCAGGAAAGAAGAAAAAACTTGACATAAGTTCGAAAGAGATGGAGTTTGCATCAGCTGCTTACATAAGAAAGGAAATAGATCCTACATAGCAGTGTTAGCTGATGCATCCACCAAGCCACAGACCTCCAGGTGAATAAGAACACCCCAAAAGCAATTCAGAAACTTTGGTGCTTTTCAGAGGAGTATCAGTAGGAAGCACACTAATTTTGAAAAGGTAATACATCAGCATGGGCCCAAGATGTACAATCTGAATATCCTCTTGCTGAAGTTTGAGAAACCCGAAGAGATTCTCATCAAAAATCACATTTACTTGTGTGATTGAATGCTATTTTTACTGAAGGGGAAGTAAATGGGAGTGCCTGTCTCTCAGTTTTGTTTAAAAATTTCATTATTCAGTGAAAATTCTCTTATGCAGAGCAGTGCTCAACTCTTGAATGGATTCTGACTTAAACTGAAGGATTTCCTCTGTCCTCAATCCTTTGTCTCCTACAAAATAATCTAGCCATGAGAATCAGTTGGGAATGCCCATTTCTAAATGCCTAATTGCTTCGCTTGTAAAGTGAAACACTTGTAAAGGCCAGAACCTCAAACAAAAGAAAATATATAGACCATGCATCCAAAAGATCCCAGCTCAGTATAAATCCAAATAGCGTTTATGATCCTGAAATAACTTTTAAAGAGTCAGAGAAAAGTAGTTCCTTTTTAGCTTAAGATTTCCTGGACCTTACTATATTTCATCTCTGTTAAATTTAACTTTAGCTTCATTATTTTTAGGTTGTGTTTGCTTTGGAATGATTCTAACATCCTAAGCTATTTTTATTTTGTTCATGGTGCATACTTACAAATTTAATGCCGTTACTTTAGCTTTTTTTTTTTAATTATTAAAACTTTCACGCCACCAGTGTTGAAACAACAGAAGGATGTGTCATCTGTAGTGATACAAAGAAAAGCATGAGCTTTCTAGGTCAGTTGATTTTTTTATGATAGATTAACCAAATCCTTGGTAATTGTATTTTGTTCTGCAGTAGTAAATAAAGAAGAAATCTCTCTGGCAGCTTAAACTGGATCTTCAGCTGCTGCACGCCCAGAAGTGGGCTCAGTTTCCTCCTTCCCTCCCCCTACTCACTTGTATATGAAGAAAAAGGAGAGAACAACTGCTGGAGAGCATTAGATCTGCTCCCCTCCCATCTCCCAGGCAAACCACCACCTGCCCATATAGAAAGGGGAGAAAAAGCCTGTGAAAGCACCTTGGAAGGTGGGCAACCTGCATTAAGGAGTCATATTCCTCCATTACAATGCATCGATGCTCAGGCACCATGAAGAGTTACCATGCTTGGTGTTGCTGATGATGCACGCTGAGGGGAAGCGGCAGAGCCCTTGCTTTCGGGTGATGCCCTTGCACAAGGCCCTTTGGGATCTTGGCTACATGATGTGCTCATCGCAGCTCTCCTTGGGCACCATGTCACCTCCTAAGCCACCAGACTGAAAGAGAAAGGCTCAAGAGATGAGAAGTTCCGCTGTGCAAGTCAACGGCATCATCCCTCTGTGGGGGTTGGACTAGATGACCTCTAGGGGTCCCTTCCAACCCAAAACATTCTATGATGAAATTTTCAGGAGACCAAGAGAAGTTTCAATATTTTTTGATATCTTTGTAAAAACCATTGCCTCAGTCACCACGAGGTGTGACAACTCCATTTTAAACTAAACAAAGAAGATTTGCAGTATGAAAAATCTTATTGACTGAAACTTTGGCACTCTGACAGCACTTGGGACTTTAATAGAATTGAAAAATAAATACATTCAGTACTGTGTAGGCAATGAAAGCCTTACCTCAGGATTATTTGGTTTATAATTTGTCCCACACAAAGAGCTGTTAAGATTGCCAAGTTAGCAGTCATGGGAATGACAGACTGAAGGCTGCCAGACAATCCTACCCTGCCTTCTCATATACATTATTTATGCTTATTCATTGTAATATAGTCTTCAAATAAAGATGGCTACAAATAATCTTCTCTACAGAAGCACATAATGAAAATATTCAGTGAATCAGCAACCAACCTATACTATGTAAAAGGAGCTTGGAGCCAAGATTGATTTTTGAAAGATGATGTTACTTCAGATTTTCTTGTTTCAACACACAATAAAAAAAAAAATTAGTTTTTTATTGTAAACCTTTGAAAACAACTGTTCAACTGAAAAAAATTTTAGATATATTTGTCTATATCTTTGCATATGTTTTTGTTTCTGAGGGTTTTTTCATATTTAAACATAATAATTTTTTTTTTTTTTTGCTAGGAACATCTCCACTTCCCAGAGCAAAGCTCTGCTGAGGCAGGTACCCCATCACCAGCTGCAGCCAGCAGCGGAGAGGCTGCAAGCACAGGATCATAGAATCATAGAATCATAGAATCATAGAATCACTTTGGTTGGAAAAGACCTTTGAGATCATCGAGTCCAACCTTTAACCTAACCCTGCCATCCCACCACTAAACCATGGCCCTAAGCACCTCATCTATCCTTCTTTTAAATACCTCCAGGAGGAGGACTCTACCACCTCCCTGGGCAGCCCATTCCAGAGCCTGACAACACTTTCTGTGAAGAAGTTTTTCCTAATGTCTAGCCTAAACCTGCTCTGGTGCAGCTTCAAACCATTCCCCCATGTCCTATCATCTGTTACCAGGGAGAAGAGACCGACCCCCACCTCCCTACAGCCTCCTTTCAGGTAGTTGTAGAGGGCGATCAGGTCTCCCCTCAGCCTCCTCTTCTCCAGACCAAATAACCCCAGTTCCCTCAGCTGCTCCTCATATGACTTGTGTTCCAGACCCCTCACCAGCTTGGTTGCTCTCCTCTGGACATGTTCCAGCAATGGAGGCACACGAACACAGAACTGTTTGAAGTCCAGAGTATTATCACAGAGGGCACTCCATGAGTCTGGTGTCAAAGCCCTGAATGCTCTCCTGCCAGGTGGTAAGCATTTCAGTCTTCACTACATCATGTGGAAAAGAGAAACACAGTCCTTTGCCTAATTAACTGTTGTGCAAATAGCTATTGCATCTTGCTTGTCTTGAACCTGGTCCCTGCTAATTTCCTTTGATGTCATTTGATTTTTGTATCAGATGAGAGGGTGAGGAGTACTTTCCTGTTCACTTTCTTCCTATTTATGGTTCAACTTTTTCTCCTTAGTCCTCTCTATTTTTTGAGATGAAAAACTGTAGCTTGTTCAAGTATTCTCTGTATGAAATTGGTCCCAAACCTCTGTGCCCTTGTAGCCCTTCTTGGAGCCTTTCCATTTCTACACTACCATTTTCATGGAGACAACTGCCCAGAGATTTCCAGACATGAGCAGACCCTGGATTTCTCCAGTGTGTGAAGTTGTCTTCTCCTCCATTCTCCAGTCTCTGTAGCTTTCAACCCATTTGGGTCAAGCTGATCAAACTGGAACATACTGACCTTAACAAAAGATAGCACTGAAATTTATTCTAAAAAATGCCTAGCTGAGAACAGGGCTTTCTAGGAACAAGGACGGAAATGGTGGAAAAAGCATTTCTGGAACCTTCCCTTATTCCTGTTTTTCAGTAACAACGCTGGGACTTGTCTGTGCCCAACTGTGTTATGAATACTTTTCCTACACCATGCTTTCTGATCCAAGCTCTTACCACTAGGTATGGTATGGTATGGGAATGGAATGGTTGTTCACTGATGGCATTGATCAGCCATTGTGCAGCTGCTGAGCCACCCCCTTGCTGGGCAAGCTCACAAAGCAGGACACTCCCCTGGAAACCTGAAATGCTCTTTTGAAGGAAAATAAAGATCATCTCTGAGCATGGATTAAGAAATAAAGGTAAATATGCAATGTTGTCTGGGGTGCAGTCATCTCAACAGGCTTTATAAGTCAACAAGAGACATATCTAAACTGAGCTAATCTTTGCCTCCACTTACAGTGATTAGAGAGATAATGGTGCTTTTGGGGCAGCCAAAATAAATGCCTAAACTGAGTTAGATCAAGAGTGCCCTAGAAGTGTCCAGTTATCTCCATTCACTGTAGAGGAAACTGATGCTCACATGGTTGGATGCAGGTGTCTTAAGGTCAGCTGGAAGGTCTGAAGGTTCCCAACCCTTGGGACCGTGATGACTGTATCTGGAAAAGACAAGAAAGTGTTGTGCTGTTTTGCTGATGAGTTCTCTGTGTCCAGTTTCCCTTGCGTGGAGAGGAGGAGGCAGCTGGAGGAGTTGTTCAGTACGACACTGGGAACTAGAACTTGGAGGCTTGGGCAGCACCAGGGATGAGGGAGTTGTAGGAATAGTCATTTGGGATGATAAGGGTAAATCTGAAGGTGAGCAGGGTCTTGGTGATGTGGGGATGACTGGGGCGTGAGGGTGTAGAGGCTACAGAATAACATGGTTTAATGCAAGAGCCAGAAGGGCTCCAGGGTGCTGTCGCTGGGGCTGAGTTATGGGGAGGATGCTGGGACATTCAGGTGACAGCAGGGCTAAGAGGCCTGAGGGATAACAGTCACTGGGGGCAATGGTATTGGGAAGGTGCTGAGGTGCAGAATGAGGACATGCTGGCACGACTGGGGCAGAGCTTTACTTTTATGGGGATTGAAAATACTGGGGTTGTTGTTGGGGGTGTGAGGGGAGACTGTTGACTTGTCTGGGGGAAAAAAAGAGATCATTAGGACATATGGGTAAGGATAGAATCATAGAATCATAGAATGTTTTGGGTTGGAAGGGACCCCTAGAGGTCATCTAGTCCAACCGCCCTGCAGAAGCAGGGACACCGCTAACTAGATCAGGTTGCTCAGAGCCCCGTCCAACCTGGCCTTGAATGCTTCCAGGGATGGGGCCTCCACCACCTCTCTGGGCAACCTGTTCCAGTGTTTCACCACCCTCATTGTAAAGAATTTCTT
>NW_009260174.1:571272-589578 GCF_000687185.1 Egretta garzetta | reverse complement strand
ACCTGCTGGCCATGCTTCTTTTGATGCAGTCCAGAGTACGGTTGGCCTTCTGGGCTGCCAGCGCACATTTCCAGCTCATGTCCAGCTTTTCATCCACCAGCACCCCCAGGTCCCTCTTGGCAGGGCTGCTCTCGATCCTTTCTTCCCCAGCTTGTACTGATACTGGGGGTTACCCCGACCCAGGTGCAGGACCTTGCACTTGGCCTTGTTAAACCTCATGAGGTTCACACAGACCCACCTCTCCAGCCTGTCCAGGTCTCTCTGGATGACATCCCGTCCTTCTGGTGTGTCAACCGCACCACTCAGCTTGGTGTCATCTGCGGTTAATGGCCATTGTTTCTCACCTTTCTTCAGGTTCTTCCTCCATACCTGCTCTGTGTCATGCTTCAGGGCTGCAGCAACATGGAGTATTAGGGCCTTTATCACCTCTGTGCAGCCCTGCCTGGCGATAGCTGCTCTTTCTTCCCCGCAAAAGCAGCGAGGAAGGGAGCACAGGCTGCTGGTCTGGCTGTGCACCACCTCTCATCACCTCGCAGCTCCCCCGAAGCATCAGGGGAGAGCGTGCATTGCAGATGGCAAAGGAGCCTGCCCTGATCCCAAGCTGAGGTGCTCCACGGAGGAGAAGTGCCAGTGCATCTTCCTGGTCGAGAACTGAAGCTTTAAGCCTAACCAAGGAACAGGAGAAACAGGTTTTTAGCCAGTACAGGAAACCCCTGCAAGCAGGGAGAACCGCTTGTGCCAGTCGACTTCCAGGTTTCTGCTGGCAAAAGAGGCAGGGGGTGACCTCAGCTCTGCTCTGGGCTCTGGAAAGGACATGGTGGCTATTACCAGAATGTTTTTCTTCCCTCTCCCTTCTGTTCTTCTTCCTCTTCCTCCTGACCACCCTGCTCCTCTTGTCCTGCCAGTCACCCCACTTCAGGTCCTGGGCTGGGGAGCTAATATTTACCTTTCCAGTTCCTTATGTCATCGCAGTTGTATTCTCACTGGTTTGTAACCAAGTGCCTCTTTACCTCACTAACTCGGCCCCACTTCCCTGCTCCCACCCGTCTCCCACCCCAAGGCTCCCGGGCGCAGCCGCAGCCTGGGCGCCCAGAGGCGCTGCCCCGGGTGCAGGCAGCATCCAGCTCTGCCAGGGCCTGGAAGCTGGCATGGGACACAGTGTGCCCGGTGCTGACACAGCCCTCTGCAAATTGGTCTGCCAAGCTGACAAGTCTCTGCTAAAGTACGTGAGCTGAGACTTTTTAAAAACACATTTATAACTTGGCTACGTCTTCTGGCACTGGGGTGACCTCCCCCCCTTTTGCCAAATGTCAAGCTCTTGCTCTAGTGAACGGTTGCCTAATCTTGCCCTGAAAACCACAGAACCATTTTTACTGAAACTGCCCTCCCCTCTCCTCCTCCTGAAAGAAAATGGAGGGGGAAAGAATCAGCCCGAGGCCAAGCCTTGGCAGAAGATGTTTCAGCCTGGATGAGTAACATCTAACAAACTCACCAGCAACCAAAAGCAGAATCTTGTAAGGAGAACTGTCAGTCAGTGGCAATTACAAGCAGTGCTACCAACTCTATCGGCAATGTGCATCACCCAGAAAAGGAGGGAAGTGCGTAAATGGTAAAGATAATTTTACATAACCTGAAGAATTGGATGCGTGCCCCCGAGTGTCTGTTTCTCATCCTACTTCATCTATCGTTAGCTTCCCTGGGTTGCTTGCAGTCATGCTCTTCCTCCTCTGCAGTTCCTGCCATCTGGAACAGTGCTCTTGTATTTCTCTATCAACTCTCTCACATCAGCTTTTGGTTAAATACATATCTGGGTTCCCTTGTCTTTTGCTCTTATTTTTCACCTCATTCTGCTAATACTACAAAGTGTTAACTTACAATTTAGCATAGGACTGAGATTCAGATAAAGTCAACTAAAAAACCTGTTAGTCGATAACCCTCATCTGTCAACACTGTTTGAATCTCTTCTATATAATCTCCAGATATAAGCTTAAAAATAAGCTAATAAATACAAGTGGCATATTCAGGAGAGTATGTTGCTCACCAGCCACACAGGATAAACCATCCACAGGTCAACTTGCTCAGCCAGCTCTTGCTTGGATTCACAGAGTGTTAAAGTTCTGCCCAGCCAGGACTCAGCGTTTAAAAACTGTAAATCCAGGAGACAGGTTTGTTATCTAATCTGCTATCTTGCATAACACAGGATGTGGGGCTTCCCTGGGTTGATGTTTACTCAATTAGACCATAATCTGCTTGAAAAAGCAATACCCAGGCAGGATTTTATGGTAGCTCTAGGTACTTCACACACCAGTTATGAGCCCCCAGGTTTTGCATCCCTAATGCTTTCAGGTTAATGATGGATGGGTGTAACTTGTGAGCACTTAAAGTTACCTAAATAGTTGGCACCGTCTTAATGGTGATGAATCCCTGTGATGTGGAGTTACCCAACTGCTAGGTAACACCAGCAGTTTAATCACGGTCATACTAATGGGCAGCTCTGTTACCCAACAGGAAAACTTTTTCCTGGCTGGGATGAGAACGGTTCCACCAGCTGCAGATGTTAAACGGGAACACTTGCTTTGAAAATAGGCTATTGCATTTCAATAGCTGTCTCGTTTACATAATTTGCTGTTAAACTAATTTACAATCTACTGATCGATGCAATTACCTGGGTTTTCTATTAGTGAAAATCTCCTTTCCCCGCTAACTTGGAGCAAAGGGAGCACACTGCACTGAGGAGGCGTTTGCCTTTGCGCAGCTGTTGAATCCCACTCCAGAGATGTCATCGGGAAGGTGACTGAAACAGAACAATCAGAATTGCAGGAATAAACTTTTTTCTTTTTTTCATAGTTTTTATGATTCAAACCTCCCTTTACATGCTTTACCTTTCGGGTTTCTTCATTCACCGTCTGCTGGAGAAGGCGTGTGTAATTGGGTGGTCTGGTAGGTGGCCCGGTGGATTAGTGGGATGCGGTGCGGTGGGATGATGTGACGCACATGGGGAGCGGGGAACTGTTGGCTGGGTTGCGTCCTATTTCCTCTCCACGTCTGTTTTCTGTTACCCAGTTACTGGATGGTGCTTGTGAGAAACCAGCTCAGAAGGAGAATGGTTAACTGCTCATTGGTGTCTCTGGGGAGGATCAGAGCCCAGAGAGGGCTGGGAAGGGACAGGGTGACAAGCTGGTCCCCAGAGGCAGGGAAGGAGCAAGGAGAGGAGCAGTGGGTGCTGCTGATCCAGCTGGGTTTATCTCTCTAGGCTGTATTTTCATCGAAGTTCAGCTGGGAAATAAAACACGTTGCTACGTCTCTGAAAAGCCCTGCAGTAAGTAAGTCAGACTAAGGGCTCAAGCCAGCCACGTGGCAAGAGAGACCCGAGCAAATATACTGTATCTGCACTTTTTAAAGCCTTTGCACTCCTAGTATGAAAACCATAGCACAAACTCTTTGGTTTCCTTAATGTCATTGCCACAGCTGCATAAGCTGGAACAATATCTTCATTGTATTCAAATGCATACGTGGTCCTAGGTTTCTGTATCCCTTTTCCCATTACTGTGAGGTACCAGAAGAGCCGTGGGGTAGTACAAGCACTCCTTTAATCAGTCTTGTTCCAAGGGAGGCCTGGAAATTGCAAGGTCACAGATGCCGGCTTGTGAAACTGCTGAATGAATCAGGCAGGAGCAGGTTTGTTTACACGGGAAGCTGGTACAAAACAGCTGGGCAACGCAGAACAAGGAGAGACAAAATGCAGACGCTCAGCTCCAGCCAGAACTGAGATCAAATATACTTTCTAAACAAGCTCAGTAATAGGTCTCCCAGATGTTGAGAACCAGATGTAAAAGATGATTTATGTGCTTAGAAACTGAACGTTGCAAAGCTGGACAAATGTGGAATGGAAGCTGGACCCTGTGTTAGGCACCCACCTCCACGGCATGCAACATTTAGGAGGACTCAGATGATCTCAAAGGGATCCAGAATGCCAACATGTGGAGCAAGAGCCACCTGATACTAAGCTGGTTTGTGGGAAGCTACTTGGCGGGAACCAGCGAGAAGTTCTGGGGACATGCATAGATTAAAATTTCGCTTTTCAGGGTTTTCATTGCCTTGCTTTACTTAGGGTACCTAGCTCAGAGGCTTTCCTTGAGCCCAGCTGTCTTTGCAATTCATTTCTTTCATGGAAGAAAGGCTCAAGCTTATTTTAGAAGAGAGAAGGTGGTTGAGATTTTAATGATAGGGCACATTGCATGGGATTTAACACACTTAGTCCATATCCCTGCTGATTTTGAGAAGTTTCTCTGTCCCATGTGTTCAGGTCTCCAGTCCCATGAGTTGCTGCAGTGCCCATGCACAAGAGGTTGTGCTCTTGTGACTGCAAATCAGTGCCATCAGCTGAATGAGGTGACCCAGCCCTGGCATCTGGGCTATCGTGCTGGCCCACGTGACCTAAGTAGCCAGCTGCACACCTCATGTGCCCAGGACGTGGAGGGCCTGTTGTGAATTCCCTCTGAAGGGTTAAACCAGTTCAACCAACATGTCTGGGTTATAGATAACTTGGAATAATGCCATGATTTGCCAGTCTACAGATGCTTGGGCTATCAAGCAGTCGAGGACTTGCAAGTGCTGGGCTGAAGATGTGAGTGCCTCCTCTGGTGGGGGAGAGTGACGGGCAGGTTGGAAGTGGATTCTCCTCCACCACACCAGCTTTAATATCAAAACACAGGAATAGCCATCAGGTGCAACAGAAGTAGTCTTGAGGGCACAGAGTGGAATTCAAGCTTCCAAGATAAATGCTGGAAATATTAGGTTAATAACAAGCAAAAAAGTAGTCAGGCTCCTTCTTGCTTTCTTTAGACCCATGTCTTTGGGTCTTTGGGAACACGGGTCTTTGGCTGCATTATTTTGATGTTAGGTTCTCCTATGTCTTATGAACAGCTGAGAAATCCACTGCCAGACCTGGCTCTGAGTGTTTGCTCAGCCTTCAGAGTTGTGTGGATGGGGTGAAGGAGGAGAAGTATGCAACAAAGGTTAGCAACAACTAGAATTTGTAGCCTTTGAATCTCTGGAGGGGATTTTTTTTCTCCCTCATTCAAAGCTGAGAGGACCTGAGATGACAGCAGTCTCTCAAATGCTTCTATTTTCAGCAGGCTGTATGTGAAAAGCAAGCAGCAAACATGCTGTTAAACGTGGGATTTGCAGAAAGGTTGTGCATGGTCTGCTCTGCACTGGTTCTGGGAGAGCTCTTCTGGCTGCAGAGGTGCGGTCAGGTGTCCCAAAAGAAACACACCAGTCGTCCAAGGTTTAACCTTTTAGAGGATGTTTTTCAGGAGTGTTGGCCTATAGGAAAGATGGGGAAAATCTTTTTAGTAGGGACAGCTGTGACAGGACAAGGGGTAATGGCTTTAAACTGAAGCAGGTTTAGACTGGATATAGGGAAGAAATTCTTTACAATGAGGGTGGTGAAATGCTGGAACAGGTTGCCCAGAGAGGCAGTGGAGGCCCCATCCTTGGAAACATTCAAGGCCAGGTTGGACGGGGCTCTGAGCAACCTGATCTAGTTAGCGGTGTCCCTGCTCACTGCAGGGCGGTTAGACTAGATGACCTCTAGGGGTCCCTTCCAACCCAAAACATTCTATGATTCTATGATATGATTCCTTGTCTCTGTCTCCTACACCAGCACGTAGATCCCCTCTTGGAAAGGAGCCATCTCTGCCTGCTTTCCACTAGCCCGGTGAGGGAGGGCGCTGAGGCCCCTTGCATGGCGCAGGTCATGGTGGTGGTCCTGCCGCAGAGCTGCTGCAGAAGCAGCCCATGCTTTTGTGGTCTCTATGGCTTCTCTCAGCTGATGATAAATGCTTTGGTGCAGAGAGAGCGTGTGCATTTGTGGAGTAGCACACAGGGCTCTCTAGGCTGTAGTGAAATCCAAATAACAGATCCATAACAGATAAGTCACAGGAGACAAAGCTGGCCAAAGCTTGAGGCAGAACTATGCCGGTAAATCATAGAGAATATAGGTGGGGGTGAGTGCACTTTTATCTAATTCAACAAACTATCTTATCTGGTGCCAGGGGAAAGCAGTTCTTACAGAGCCACAGCTGCTACATGTCTTCATATATCTTCTGTGAACAGCGCTAAAGGCTGTCCAAGCCCAGCCACCCACAAGAGTTACTGTCCAAAGCCCCACAGAACAGTTGGGGTATAAGAAACACTTCAAAACATTACAATAAGGGTTTTTTTCCTGTGATTTAGGGAACAGGCCACTCATTCACCTAATGTGGCATCGATTTCAGGGGAGGCACAGAACTGGCAGAAATACTGAGAAGTGTCTGAGCTATTTCTGAGGCAACTGAAATTCCGCATTACAAATTACAGGTTTTGTTTGGGTCTGTGTTACAGTTATATTTATTACAGATATTATGGTTGTATTTACAGATCTCATGTTTTCTGGAGTGACTTGCCAGACTCCGGGACCACATCTAGTGTGACAAAAAAGCCTGGTTTGGTGATGAGGAGCATGAAAGCTTCCCGAGGTACTTGTGGATAAGAAGAACACGGGTGAGGGTGGAGCACTGCTCAGGCTCCAGCCCCACGGCGAGACCATCGCCTGCCTGGGGCCTGCACGGGACACCCATGCATCCAGTCTCAAAAATGAACTTTTTTTCTGTATTTGTCCACTCGGTGGTGCTAAAACAACACCAGCCCTTTTTTTGGCATTTCCTCCCTGCCCTGTGTCAGGAGGAGGGAGTCTGCGCTCTTCGGACAATGTTCAAGTCACCGCTGTAAAGAACTACCTTTGCAAATCCAATAGTCAGGAAACCTAATTAGCTCCCTGGTTTGCTGCTGTGTACCCTGGTTTTTCATTTCCAATGGAATAGAGATAAGCAGCACAAAAGACTTGTCATGCCTAATTACATAGGAAGAGATTGGCAAACCCACAATCTTTTTCTCTGATGTTGATTATAATTTAATTAATTCAGTATTCTGTGTTGTTTATAGAGAAAAAGTGAATGGGGTAACATCACTACCAAAACTACTTTTGTTTTCAAGAAGTGCTGGCCAAGAAGAATTAATGCTGCTAGGCAAAGTTTGTGGGAAAAATAGTTTTTTCTGTTAATAAACTGGTAAGAAAAAGATGGGTGGAAAAAACCAAAGTTTAGTCTGTGACACACAACTCTGCAGGTTCAATTACTTTTAAACTAGTGCGTATCCCTAAAGGAGATGTCCTGCTGGGAAGGGCTGTGTGTTCAGCATGCTATGAAAGGGCCCCCAGTGCCAGAGGAACTGGCTGTTAGGAGGCAGAGTAACCTGCCACGGGGCAGCTCGGAGAAGGAATGCAGCGATGCCAACCTCACCAAACGGGTCTTCAGAGCGATGGGTCGAGCTTCATTTTACCTGAACACCAGCGCTGTGTCCAGGCTTCTTGGTCAGGCTCTGGGCTCCCAGAAGGGGTTTCAGCCTGCTCAAAATCTGAATTAACTTGTGTGCTGCCTCTGGGTATTTACAGGCAGGTGAGATGAACCTGAGCCTCAGCATCCAGCACAGAGCCCACGTGGAGCTGCACACAGCGAGAAGGATCAGGATTTGAGCAGCCAGAAATGTCTCCTAGCCCTAATTCTGAGTCAACACGCACAAGATGTCAGGTGGCTCAGTATGTCTGAAGGGGAGGATTCTTGGAAGTTAAAATCGGTGAGAAAAACCTATATACCATGTGATGTGATTACATTTGTTGTATTAATTCTTGCAATGTAACTCTGTGGACAGCTGCAATAGTACCTCTGAACTCTGGTTTTATAAGAAATCTCCAGGCATCCCCAGCACTCACTGGCACATGGGCGGTTAAATCCTTGCAGACGAGGATTTCACAAGTATGTTTTTCTCCTTCTTCATACCAGTTTTTAGTTTACTAACTAAAAAGTTATGTGACCAGAATCAGTGTTGGGGGGTTAATGGCCTAATTTATAGCTCACGACCTGCTGATGCACATAGACCTCTGTTTCAATTCTGTGTGAAGAGCCCAAGAACCAGCTCACACTCCAGGAGCGTGGCCACATGCCAGGGATGCGACCAGGTTGTCCTCTGCACCGGGTACCACGCCAGATGCGTGTGGGTGACGCTGTGTCAGGCCATGCCTGTGCTCTGCCAGGGCTGGACCTCTTCCAGTTCACAGGCTGCCCAGGAAAGACGGATTTACCTGAATCCTGGCTTCTCTTGTGCTGCGAGTCAAGAAGCCCCTGTACCTTCTCCTCTTCCAGGGACAGAGGCGGCTGTTTGTGGCTGCCTTATGGGGCACAGATGGGGAAGCACGGCCTTGTGGGCAGGAGCTGAGGGCTTCAGGGGTAAGGGGAACCCCAAGGGGAAGGCAAAGGAGTGAGCATCTGGCTGTGTCACCGCTCTCTCTTTGCAGCAGCTTTCCATAGGGGTGTGTGGTCTGTAGCGCTTGTAATGACTACAGCTACCCTGAGGAATCCCAGGGATGGACCTTCCCTGCTGGAAAATCAGATGTTCACCACAGAAACACGCTGGCTCCGCAGCAGTGGTGTGCCTCTGTCCTGCGAGTCCTTGGCTCCACAGGCTGGAGAGATCCATCTTCAGTCCACAAACTCTCACGTCCCTTCAGCCTCAAAGATGATTCCCGCAAACTGTGAGGGGAATCTTGCCAGATTTCCTGCCCCCTCCGGAAAGCTTGTTCCCCAGAAAGCAATCTGAAACCTTGCTGAGGATTCCACTGAAGCCTCTTTGGCAATAAAATCCCACTGTCATGCTGCGTGATAGATCATACTCTGGAAAACGCAGCCCTTGGTGGGAACAGCCAGATCATTTTGATTAGCTTGACTACTTGTCTTGTGAAATTTGGCACTTTGTAAGTGTGTCGAAAGTTAAAAGTTTCTGTGTGTCTGAACCCGCTCAGCTTTCCAAAAGCCTGATGTGTGAAACACACTGTTGTGCTCTTCTGCAGGACCACCCTCCCAATGAGCAGTTTATCATTACACCCTCTCTCCCTGCCTGGCGGCCCAAAGACTGGGCACCCACTGTGCTTTACCTGTTGGACATATAGAAAGAGGACGAGATGCAGAACTGCTGCTAACACATGAGATGCAGCTGCCGCGACTGGTGGGTACCTGGTTTTGCACACTCGGAAGCATCAGCAGGGATGGTGGTGCCCTGAGCCGCAGGGAGGAGCAGCCCGACCCGAAAGAAGGTGCCCGCTGCTGAGAATCATAAAATAGAATCATAGAATCGTCTAGGTTGGAAAAGACCTTTAAGATCATCACGTCCAACCTTTAAACCTAACCCTGCCATCCCACCACTAAACCATGTCCCTAAGCACCTCATCTATCCTTCTTTTAAATACTGCCAGGGATGGGGACTTGACCACCTCCCTGGGCAGCCCATTCCAGAGCCTGACAACCCTTTCTGTGAAGAAGTTTTTCCTAATGTCTAGCCTAAACCTGCCCTGAAAGAAGAAGAGGCTCTTTGGGACCAGAGCATGTGGCTACCCAGGCTGGGCCTTCTGGGCTGGTGTTTTATGAGCTCAGGCCTGCCAAATGGACATTCACAGGTTGTTTTTAGTGTCCTGCTAGGAGTATGTTATTGTCATAACTCATCCTGTGTAATTATTCCAGTAAAACAATGACCCTTTCCTGATTACCTTCTAAAAAAACAACCCCAAAGCTGCACATTTAAAAAAAAACAAGCAAGCTCATGGGTTCTGATCCCCTGCCCTAGAAGGGAACATTTCAGTTTCATTTCTCTGCAGTTCTATCAAATCCTGTCCTCGATGAAACAAAAGTGAAAATGGACAAACACCTTTGATGGTCTGGTGTGTTTACTCGTGACTTCCCACTGCAGAACGTCCAGTACCTTCTGCTGCTCCTAGAACTGGCAGCAGAGCGCCCCAGCCAGACCAGGTCTGGTTCGTGGGAACAACTGTTGGGTTCCCACCTTTGGTACATAAACCACGCTCTGAAAAGCACGTAGATCTGGAGAAACCATTGACTTACTTATCGTTTTCCCTCGTCCACTGATTTTAGTTCCATTAGCCTCCTATGATGTTACAGAAACGTAAGTTTAAAACCGGATTTGTTTTCTGTTACCTGTCCTTATACCCTTGGAACCTACATGCTAGAGACTGAAATCTCACCTCCGTAACAATTAACAGAGAGAAAAAGGCACCTCAGGGGGGTGCATGTAATCCGTTTCAAATGTCTCCTTCAGTATTGAATAAAAAACACATCCTAGAAGCACCTTTTTCTTTTCATCCAACTATAAAGACTGACCAGCTCAGACATATATCTATCTATAGAATCACAGTCTATCTATCCTACAGTTCTTCTACATTTTGCTAGACGATTCTCTCTTGCTAATTGCATCATCGTAACCTTTGTCCTTCTCTTGCCTGACATTTAAATTCTGCACCCTTTTTTGGTGTTTCGTAAGGGTTTTGCTGGTCAGCAGCTCTTTTTGTTGTCAGGGCTGCCGCAGCATGCCGGCCTTTTACAGCTTTCCGTAGTGCCTGTCAGAGTGTTATACTACAGAAGACAAACACGCATTGCTTCGCAGGGGCTTGTCTTTTGTTCTGCTGTTTATTGAACAGAAGAAATTGGTTTACAATGAATTTTGTAGCTTATCTTTGTCTATAAAAAAGTCTTTCTTGCTGGGGCTGGGCAAATATACTGTAATGCGGGAGGCCTGGCAGCCTGCAAACGATGTAGCTGACAACTTGTCAGCTGAAGAGTACTTATGTGTAGTAACTAAAGGGACAAAACAACGTTTGAAAAACAGGATATTGTATAAATGTGCTCATTTTGTGTGTGCAGAAGATTAGCATTGGCTAGAAAGGAACTGACTGGATGGGGAAAGAGAGATTTGAAAGGCCAGAAACAAAAGAATAGCACTCACAATGTGTATGTGTTTCAGTCTCCAAAGCCTTGGCCCATAGGTCTACATGTCTGGATGCAGGACCAAGCAGCTTCAATCAGCACATGCAACATTTCACTTCAAAACAAATTAATTTTTTAATTACTCCATAGGAGCCAGCAGAAGGGAAATCACTGTGGTAACACTGAATGTGCTAAGGCCTGAAGTATGCTGCATCTTTTATAGCGATGGCTGCATATTGAGAAACGCAGCTCCAGAAGCGGTAACCTCCTGAACTGCCTAGGCATGAATACCACTATTGTTTCCAAGTAAGAAAAACAGAGCCGTAGAAAACAGAGAAACTCCTACAGCCCTGGGCTGATGCCAAACTGTTGTACATTCTTTCAGAGGGAGATAACCTGCTTAATTTTAGATGTGTTCTCATAGTAGCTTATTTTATGCTTATAAACGAGTGGCCAAGTGAAGGAGACAGCGTTCCGGAGACCTACAGCATGTGTTTGACAAAGCTCAGACACAAACCAGGTTCCTAGTTAGATATCCATTCAAAACTGTATTAGGAAGAGCTTCGAGACAGGATAAAAGTTAACTTTCTCTAAAATGAAACCAAGGAAGTCATAAGAAAGTGGCAAGAAGGCCCGTACCAAACCCCAAGACGCTGATACTTTATTCAGGCCCTTGCATTTGTATTTCTCAACGTGCAGGTGAAATGATGCTGTGTGCTTAAGGCATCAAAAGATTTGATATCTAGACACATGGACTTCTTCTGTGCCAGCCCTTAGACAGTAATTTAATCTCCACTATTACCAGAGCCTGACGAGAGCTCAGCACCTTAAATCTCAGAACTGGTGGTCTTGTTTTTTTTAAATATGGGCCTTGCTCTCAAAGCAGGATAAAATCCATCTCATGTCTACTTATGACGCCAATGTTTTCTAAAATAATGACTTCTTAAAGCCTCAGAGGCTGCAGTTTCATTTTCCAGGTGCTGTACAAGCATATTTTGCCAGGTTTTTCTTTTTGTTGAAAACACGCTCTCATTGCTTTTGTGTGTTAGCAATCGGGTGTGTTATTTTGTTTCTTTAATCTCACATAATAGGACAGGAGACTCTTACTTTATCCCTTCTCTTCATGTTTGATCCCACTGATCTTTAGGACAGTGCTTTTCCAGCTGAAGATTGTCTCTTACTGGCGAAATTACTCAACACAGCAGCAAAGGACCCTTTGCTCCTGGGAGGCTGCTGTGTCCTCTGGCTCAGCAGCACTGGGGGGTAATGAACTCAGCATTCAGCTCCCGCTCCCCAAGCCAGCTGCGTTCTCTGGCACTCGGAATTTCTGGCCCAAGAATGTTTCTATTTGGATGCCAACTTTTTTTTTTCCTGAAGAAGCTTTGTTCATAAAATAAGGACTTGAGTGACCTTTTGGATTATCACAATTCACAACATCGAACTTAATAATATTTATTATAGATATGATAGATAATAGGCCTGGATTATTATATTAGAGGTCCAGGTGGCTTCCATTGCATAAACAGATCATCTGCTACCTGGGATGTCTGGTACTGGGATAGATGGACTTTGGGTCAGTGCAGCCACTGGTTGATGCTAAACGAAGCCCTGTCAGTATGTTCATTGTTTTCTGAGGCTGAAGTTGTCCTTCTGAATGAGCGCACCAGGAACAGAACAATTTTCCTTCCTGCTCCACTAAGAAAAGAAAAAGAAGTGAGCATTCAGCATGACATCTACTGTGTGGGTTTTAGTCCGATTTTGGCATCTCGTTTATGCAGTCGTTTTTTGTATAAGAAGGTATCTATCTGTCCACTCTACCCCCATAACTTTTCAATTGTTTGATCGATTTAACAATGAATTTGTCAAAATTTGACAGCAAACTCCAGCCACTGGACACCTTTTCACTAAACAGCCGTTTACACTCACTCAATCAGCACTTGTTGTCTCCCCCCCACCCCTTATGTGTATCCAAAGGGTATCGGTATGTGGGTTAATATTCAATTTGTAGCTGCCAGCCAAAAAATACAAGCTTAACCCCTTATCAAAGGCTCATCACCCTTCTTCCTGTTTTCACTATGTTTTTTGTTCTAATATACTCTCATGAAGATATTACAAATTTGCCGTAAAGTCTAAAGGTAACTTTTTTTTTTAGTAGTACACATTAGGGTACTTTTCATTTATTTACTCCCCTAAGTGCTAAAAAGACAACGGGTTTTCAGTACAACTATGATTCCTCTCATTTCTTAAAATATTCTTAAGAAACACAGTATAGCGCAGCAGAATACCAACAGGAAAAGCCCAGCTTCTCTCAGGCTGCAGTTTTACTACCACTTGGCAGCAGGCTTAACCTAAGCAGCCCCTGCTCCTGTCACTGAATCCCATGTCTGCTACAAATGTTTGTGCCATCATTGTTCAAGCAGAGCTGATTTATGGCTTGTTCAGTCTGCGCACAGGGGTGGGGTTTGGTTTTTTGTTTTTTTTTTTTTTTTTGGTTTTGCTGTAAACCACAGATCAGTTCCCCATTAGCTGCATTGGCAACTCAGGCCCAGAGCTCAGACTACTGGTTTTGCTTCCGGAATTAGGGCCTTATTTTGCATGTGGCAACGTTAAGACTTATGCTCCTCTTTGCATGCAGGTTCTGGGAAGTGAGTGAGTTCCCACATGCTTATGTGCCATTTGAAACTGTGATGCAGATACTCTGGGAAACTTCACCTTGTATCTGTAACCTCTGAATGGATGGTTTAATTTCCGAGGTAGTTGGCCTTTTAAATGGAACACTTCATCACAGCTATGACCCAGTTCCTGTGCAATCACATTTAGTGTGATTCACAAACCACTTGTATCATCCTGAACCTGTTAGTAGTCTCAGTAGTAAACCTCCAGTATAACCCTCGGGAAATCAAACAGTGCCACATCTGATTCTCTTTCAGTTGAAGGAGTATTGACATAAAAGATTCCTCAAGAATGTGAACAGCAATAGCTAGTTCAACTAAAGCAAATTCAACACCTCAGGAAGGATCTAAAATCTGCAGAGAGATGATGGGGAATAAATGAGGGAAATGAGATCTAGAGAGATTTTCTTATTATGACAGCAGGAAGGAACTTGGAGTCAAAGCAGACAACCTGCTGTTTAGAAAGACAACTCCTTTGGAAGAACCGGGAATGTGGAGCTCTCAACTGACACAGTTCGATGCGGCTGAATAGCAGCCTTTTAATTTCCTTGATATATAGGTGGTCCTCTTCCCACCTAAACATGGCTTACTTTAGTCCAATCATCTCTGTTTTGGCATTCTTGACATTCCTATCTGCTGCTGAATGTAATGTCTATTATACCGTCAGGAGAATGAAATTGTCTTCCCAGAAGCAGAGAATAAAACCTTGAAAAGTATGCAGATTCTCAAATCCAAAAAGGAGATCGAGCTCAACATTCACCAAGATCTTCCTGCAATTCATTCCTACTCTTTTTTTATCCTCCAGGTAAATAATACTGAAAGAGAGTTTCTGATTGATTTAAAAGCCCAACTTATTCAGCATGCCTTTGATATGTTCTTGAGACTATTTATGGCTTATGGGAGAATTTATCTGAGCACTAAATGTAAGAAAAGAAAACCCACAACTGATTTAGGTAAACTTTAACATCTGTACTTGACATCCTTTGTGTAGGAGGATGTGGAAAACAAAACTCTGTCTGGGTGCAACAGGAAGGGAAACTTCCCAGACTGTGAATGTACTGACCTTCAGTAAGGGAGCAGCAAGATGTACGCTCTGGGTTTGGAGGTCTTTTTCTTGAACATTTGAGGTTATTACAACGAGTCATGGATGCCCTTAATGTCTAGATATGATATTTGTCCCTTCTGAGATTTTTACCTGGTTTTTTGCTATAATGCTCAAATGCAATTTAAGAAGTCTCATTTAAAAGAAAACCTCATAGTTATTGCTGGTCTTGGCGTAGGTGCCCTGTCACTGTGTTTGGTCAAAACACAGTGGGCAGTTTGCATCCACCTAGATTATCAAAACAAAGTTTGCCTGATCTCATGTTTACAGGATGTCAGAACTACTCTGCTCTGGGGCTTCACTTGTAAATTAAATCGACAGTGCAACTTTATCTACAGTTTTCTGTAGATAAAGTTTCTGTAGATAATGTATTTTCTGTCTCAAGCTGGCTTTTCCTGTTTTCCTTAATAGATACTTTTTTCCTATTTCTCTCATTGTTATCCTCCTCTTATGTCCTGAAGGAGTTGATGAGCCACATCTTCCAAAGAAAATTTGGTCAGTAGATTCCCATGGAATGCTAATTGCCATCTTAGATCAGTTTAACAGACGAAACCTACCTCTTCGCTGCTGGAAAGGAGGTCGATGCTCGCAAAGAAGCTAACGCTCCAAGGTTAAAAATTTAAGTAGATCATGTTCCATGGAGGCATTTGATACCTTTGGGAAGCTGAAAAATGTGGGCACTAGCCAGCGATAACTGTTTTTACTTTTTAATAGAGGCTTTATAGGTGGGATTAGATCTGTGGGAGAGTGGGTACAGGGATCTCCTTCCATCTCTCAGTTCACTAGCCGAGTTGCATGGCTCCCCGATGAAGCCTCACGAGGCCTTGGAGAAATGCCTTGTTTCTCACTCCTAAAAGCATCTTGGAATTAAGATAGTTTCTGTTATTTCTATATATCAACAGCCAGGCAGGCTACAGATACAGTTTAATGTTCTAGGGAGTACTTTTTCTTTGCCTGAATGCTTGTCCCCAAGACAAAAAAGCGACTACGGATTACACTCTTGGCTAGGATTAAAGGTCAGAGCAGTATTGCTGAAACTGCAGATTATGTTGTATCTTTTCCTCAGTAGCACTGACATGATGAATTTGCTACTTTGAGCTGGCTGTATCTCCAGAAGATATCTAAGATAAAAATCACAGTTAATATTTGAGCATGTCAGGTTGTTAAGGTTGTGCGTGTGTAATTGGTAAGGTTGAAATCCTAGCAAGATATTTTGGTGGTGAGAAACTAGGTAACCATATTTTTTCTGTAATTCAGATGGTTAGGGGTGTGTTACAGAGGTGTCATTAAAGCCGCATGTTTTGATGCCATGGAAGATGGTAAACTGGAGAAGGCATCAGGGAAGGATGGCAGCATGGGGAGACTGATATTCATCAGGCCTCTTGAAGGAGACTTCCTGGACATGTAGTTATATCAGATACCTCAAGGGCTGTCTGTGCTACTTGATGTTGGCATTGATAACGCACGCACGCTACCCGGTCACTGTGTTCCACCTCCAGAAATCTGCTGTGTTGCCTTTGCCGGTTGAGTCAACACTGCCATTAGGTTTATTTTCATGAACACTGGTAACGTGGCAGCCACACTTTCGTTAGCACTTCGACCTCTGTGATTAGCTGGGACTCCTTAAGAAAGCAGTTTCCCTTGGTTGAGGACATCTGTATCCAAATGCAGTCTTCTTCCCCCCTCTCCAGAGCCAGGAGTCTGCGAAGTAGAGGGCCTTGTTTCTGTTTATCAGTCCTACTGGTTTTTAGGTCAAGATTTTAATCTTGGAAGCTTTCTGCAGCAGGTGAAGGGGCTGGAATAAGGATCAGTCCCTCTGTGATGCTCCACAGCCTGAGAACCAAAGCCGAAGCTTGCATTTAGCTTGAGCAGGATTTAAGCACCACTGCTCTCCCCTCTCTCTCTCTGCCTCTGGAGAGTCACCTTGGTCTCGGGCTGAAGCCAGACTCAGGATGCTGATGATAATGCACTGTTCCTCAGGAATTTCAGTCCTAAGAAGAAACCTTTAGTTATGTTCTTTCTTCAGGTCCTTTGGGGAAAGGACTATCCACCACTGCAGCTAAGTAGGTGGGCAAAGTTCCCTCTTACCTCTTTCTCTGAAAAGCGAAGGAATTGCTGGGAATGAGGAACTGGGGGAGCTGCTACTATACTTCAAGAGACAAAGTGAGCAGAAAGAGCCTGGCAGCTGAGGACAGCTACACCTCTTTTTCTGCTATTACAAGCATTTTAACCTGCTATTTTCTTCCTCCCCCTCCCTTCCTCCTTGCTGTGACATGAAGCTTACCAAGCAAAAAGGGAGAGCCTGAAACTGCTGCCTTGAGGCCTGGGAGGGGAGGAAGGAGCAGCTTGCATTGCCAGGTTGGGAGGAGAGGGGCAAAGGGCAGATACGCCTCGGGGTGGAGTGGCACAAGGGAGGGAGGGATGCAGGCTGCAGGGAGTTAAGGAGGAGCACTGGATTAGTGAGCTTTGGGAGAATGGACGGCAAGAAGTCAAGGATCTGTTACAATAGATTCAATGTAGCTTCATCTGGGGAGTCCTGGTTGAAGTCCCCACACTGGGAGCCTGCCCAGCTTTGCTCTGTGAAAGTAAATCATAGAATCATAGAATCATAGAATGTTTTGGGTTGGAAGGGACCCCTAGAGGTCATCTAGTCCAACCCCCCTGCAGGAGCAGGGACACCGCTAACTAGATCAGGCTGCTCAGAGCCCCGTCCAACTTGGTCACGCACATGTACATATACAGAGCTCGGTTCCTTAGGTGACATTAAGCAGTTCCCTATGCCCAATAAAACTCTAAATCCTCCACATCATCCCTCTTCAGATCTGGTATTTGGAGAGAAGACTCAATTTTTGAACCTGCAGCCTTGTCTTCTGCATGTCAGCAACTTCCTTAAAACGACCCATCAGTGACCTGGTAATCATTTTAAACTCTTAAAAGAAGTTGTTAAATGGTGTTACAGTAGTAGCTGTACTGTACTGTCACCCTGGCTAGATGTTTGAAATTTTGCAGATAGTATTGTTACAGATGATAAATGTCATCACATATGACAGGAAATTTGAAACAATTTTAGAAAAGGTATGAATGAGTCTCTTGCAAATTCATCTTCCTGGAATTCTGCTACAGAAAATTACCCGCTAGTGTCATAATGCTCTGTTCAGTTACGCTTCCTTTATTTGTACTCTTCAGTTCTCAGTTGTGTAAACACCCTACTACTATTCTTTAATCACAAATGGGGCTTTTTTTTTTTTTTTTTTTTTTTTTTTTACATCTTGTATCTGCTATCTCTTTATAGGAAATGCCAAGACCATGACTGTGCTGGGAGATTTTGAGATTCGGTCAGTGTTCTGGTACCTGCCGTGGAAGTTTTCCAGATTTCTATTTGCAAAGATATCGTCTTAAACCCCTTCCAGTGGAAATTTATATTCTATTTTGTCTTACTCCTGTTCTTCCCCTGTGACTTTCAATGACCGAAGTCTTTCACCGGTCACGCCGTTTCCCCTCTTGCAGTCTGCAGAGCTGCCTATATTAGGAAATGTGGCCAAGCAACTGCGCTTCAGGCCGGCGTCAAGGAGAAAAGGTGAAACGGCGGGGGTTGGGTCAAGCCCCGTCCCCGCCCCCCCCTCGGGACAGCGAAGCGGTACGAGGGGGCCGTGCCCGCCCC
>NW_009260174.1:546760-570334 GCF_000687185.1 Egretta garzetta | reverse complement strand
GGCCGTGCCGGGGAGGGGCGCGGGGGGCTGGCAAGGCGGAGGCTGGGTCTGTCGCTGAGGGTGTGCGACCGCGCACGAACCCCGCGGCTGGATTTCGGTGCTGAGGCTCTGCAAGCTTAGCGAAGGGTGCTTAGGAGGTAAACTTGCTTGCCTGGTTTATAACACAAGGGCAGAAGAATACTGAGTTGAGTTTTGAGGTTGCTGTACTTTAAATATCACCACTCTGGGCTTAAATAACTTCTCAGTGTTGCTGTAGGATAATGGGAGAAAAAAACCCATGAGATTCAGAGCAGCTGGGTGACTGGAGATCAAGGATACTCAGGGCTATAATGGAGGATAATATTAGAAGAGTGTTCAGCAGAAAATGACTGCAGGATCTCAGGTTTACGTGGTCCTAAATGCTTTAGGATTATCACAGTCTCGGTTTGCTCTGATATTTCTAGTGTTTACTCTGAGGTATCTGACTTTCTCCAGTATGGAAACTGGTTTAACGTCTTGGACTAGCATCGTTCGTGCCTGTTGATAGCTTAGTCCCACCATCTGTGTTAAAGGAGTGGATTGGTGTAAAGTGTTTGTAACTCATGTCATCAGCGATTAAGAAGCTACTTGTAGTAATAGTGTGACCATATTAAGAACAAATCTACTAAGAGCTACTGAGATGAGTAGGAAGTCCTCTGCTGTTTTCCAGTAGGTGATTTTTCTAGGGCTGTGTCATCGTGACAAGTATATCTGTTTTGAGTCTTTCCTGGAAGAACTTTTTAGGAACTGATACTGTAGAACAGGCTGCTATATATGTATATATGAGTAAATATACAATTATATTTTTAAGTAATTTTGAATTTTGTCTTTGCTCTTGCCTGAAATTTTTGGTGAAGTTCAGTTTCACTGATGTCCTTTGCTTCAAGTATCATTGGATTTATGTAAATAAGTAATTCTGGGGCTGCTAATTCATGTAATTGCAATCAAACTGGATCTTCATTGTTTGAGAATCTGCAGGCTTAAACCAATTTAAATGGATGCAACTGCTTTAGTACAAGATCTTACCTTTAGATATACAACTTGTGATCAGTACCCTGATTCATCCATCTGCCAGAGAAGTTCTGCTTGTGGATTAAACAGTTTTGCATATGCGTCAGTAATGAGGAAGTTAAGTGTGTAAAATCCCCTCCCATTTGACAGTATGTAAAGTTGACTCCCTGAAACTTTCTAGCTAACTCTACGAAAAAGCTTATGTTGAGATTTTAGTGTTTCAATTTGTGTAGTTTTTGTTTGTATAGACATTACATGCACCTCATCTTGTATATTTTGCAACACTTCTCTCTTTCTTCCTTACAGGTTTTGTTCCGCCTGAAAGAATTAAACGATTGAAACTATAGATATTTACAATTTCTTCTTGGGAACAGTCAGTATCAATATGGAAGCGTAGACACCTTAGAAGGGACTTCAGTCTGAACTCTGGGAGGTAGTTCTGTGCACAAATAAAGAAACTAAGGCTTCAAATTTTTTTTTAATCTGCGGATTCTGTTTGCTTCTGTATGCCATAAGCATGGCATACAGAAAAAACTTAATTCCACAGTATAAAGCATTAGAATGTCCCGACAAAAGGCAATTCACTTATGTTAAATTTGATAACTGTATACTTGTAGCTAAGGCACCAGGTTAAAACTGAAATGCTCTCTTCAGTCTGCACTGACAATGTTCTAGACAAAAAAGTCTGGAGCTATTCCAGGCTTGTCAATTAAGACAGTTCATCCTTGTCAGAGACAGCGTATAGGATTCCCTTATCTCCTAGGTGAATATTTGATATATGTGGAGTACAAACTAACTTCTTGGGTCTTAACAATTATTACAACAATATGCAGAAGTTGAGGGGTTTTTTTGCTAGAAGTAGCAAATATACCAGATCAGTTCAGTAATGTCAGTTCAGGGGCTTTTTTTTTTTGTATGCCTTTTGAGCTTGATAAACAATTATTTTTAGCCTCCTAATGAGGTTTACAAACTGAAATCTTTATATGTGTATAAGCTGCAAATTTATCAGCTGTCTAGGGTGAAATAGCTCTTAAATCACTTAAGTTCTGGTTAAAAATGATGTCATTTTAGGTGCCCCCCATTTTAGTTTCTTTATTGACAAAGGATTTTGATAAACCCATTTGAGGTTTTCCCCCTCTGGATCCCACCTCCACTAGCCTGACAAATTGATGCTGCTCTCCCAGATATACAGTACAAGGAAAGCATATATAATTCAAGGGAAAGTCCTTTTTGACATGCTTTCTTCAGGTGTTAAAATGGGATGGGGCAGCTTTTGCACTGAAAGCAGTTGCATAAACCAAAGTACAGGAGCTTCCCAAATGTTTAAAGGCTAATCATGAGGCTAATTCTATTCACATACACATTCAAAGTTGCACATTAAAATATTTCATTTTCAGGTTCTTACTTTTGTACAGGCAGGGGTTACTCCAAATTGCCTTTAATGCACACAACTACCTCCCAGAGGAAGACTTGTCCCATTCTTCCAAAAATAGTCCATTATGAACATAATGGAAAATAGCCCTTTCTTGGCTAGCATCATGAAGCAGAGTTCTTTGTGTGGTGAACTGAAGTATGACTTATCCTGTGAACTCTACAGAATGTCGACATTTTCTGCTTTCCCTGTTAACGTGCCGGTGTCGGAGCGGAGCCTTGCCCGAGCTGGGTTTTATTACACTGGTGTGCAAGATAAAGTTAAGTGTTTCAGTTGTGGCTTAACATTGGATAACTGGCAACCAGGAGATAATGCTATGGAAAAGCATAAACAGCTGTATCCTAGCTGCAGTTTTGTTCAAAACATGCTTTCAGTTAACAACCTCGAACTGTCCTCTCATCCTGCCTTTCCGCCTCTGGTCACAAACAATCTCTCACCATCTCTACATTCCATAACACTTTCTCCAAGTTTAGAACAAGTTGGATATTTCAGTGGCTCTTTTTCCAGTTTTCCTCAAGACCCAATAACTACTAGGGCAGTTGAAGACCTCTCATTCTTGAGACCTAAACCGCACAATCCTTCTATGAGTACAGAAGATGCTAGACTACGCACTTTTCACTCATGGCCACTGACGTTTCTCTCGCCCACTGATCTGGCAAAGGCTGGACTTTATTACCTGGGGACGGGAGACAAAGTTGCTTGTTTCACCTGCGGTGGTCAGCTGAGTAACTGGGAACCAAAAGATAATGCTATGTCAGAGCATCGGAGACACTTTCCTAACTGCCCTTTTGTGGAAAACCTTACCCGCGACCAGCCAAGTTTCAATGTTTCAAATGTGAGCATGCAAACCCATGAAGCACGTGTTAAAACATTCATAAATTGGCCAACTAGAATTCCAGTTCAGCCTGAACAGCTTGCAGATGCTGGCTTTTACTACGTAGGTAAGAAAAAAGGATGTCTCCAGTTTTATTCATATTGCTATGTCAGCATTTACTTTAAAGTAAGTTTGCTAGATATTTTGCCTTTTCTGTTTTTTAAAGGCCGCAACGATGATGTCAAGTGTTTTTGCTGTGATGGTGGGTTAAGGTGCTGGGAATCTGGAGATGATCCATGGGTTGAGCATGCAAAGTGGTTTCCAAGGTAACTTGCAAAATCTTAATTGTAATTTGTCCACGTCCTTGCTGCTTAAATACTTTTAATTTTGGCAGATATGTACTGCACTTAACAGTTAATTAAAACATTTCTTCATTAAGCATGATATTTAATGCTTTACACTTTGTAATTAAAAGCTGTGTGCATCCCCAAATCACTGCTAACATTGTTAATGAGCATATTTATCATATTAATGAGCAGTCAGAAAGCAGACTAAGGAGAGCAAAAGCTGCTGAGAAGTGAAGTAGAAGGAACATCTAACTTCTTTGGGCTAGTTCTGTGTCCGTGCCGAATGTTCTTCAGCTAGTTTTTCAGTAGGTGCAGTGTAGTTCCTTAGGTGGGGAAAGGCTTGTGAAGAAGGTTTCAGCAGTTGTTTAATATGTCTCTGTTGGAAAAATGACAGAAATAACTTTCTAAAATGCACCCCATAATTCAATGGCAGTTGCATACCTAATTGCTATCTGTGCCTATGGAAATCTCCACCTACATTAATGACAGAAATTGCTGCACTAAATTTCAGGAAAGATAATTATTTACACTGAAGATCTCCAAGTAGTCTTTCATGGGCAGTTTACCAGCTACTGTTAGACTACATGGTGTATGTAGAGTTAAATGACACCTTTTGTTTCCTTCTGTGTTATGCCTGTCAATAAACGTGCTTAAGAGATGTAACTCTGCATTAGTGAAGCAGATCTGTCTTTGATAGAGGTGTTAAATTTTGTTAACTTCTTTTGAATGATTTGAGTAGGAGATAAGAACAATGAGATGCGAGATAGAAAACAGTTTACCACTGCACTTTGTAGTAATGCTGACACAGTATCGTCTCTCATGACATGCTGTTTTGATTAGAAGTGGTAGCAGAATGTAAAGCTGCTGCCTTTATATACCTAAGCCTACTGACTGCCGAACATCATGGAAAAACTTTATCAAAGTGTCACCAGATGAAGGAACAGAAACATGTATTTAAGTTTTTGTATTAGTGTTATTGTAAACCGTCTTACTCTTCTGTGTTTTTTTTCCTTTGGCAAGTACAAAATATAATTCAGGATGCTTTTGTTAATGTTTCAGGTGTGAGTATCTGCTTCGTGTAAAAGGAGGAGAGTTTGTAAGTCAAATTCAGGCCAGGTTCCCCCATCTTCTTGAACAGGTAAACTTTAGTGTTCTGTAACTGTGTTTTTCCCTTGTTGAAGAGTGCTATGCTCTTCTTGGGAGTTTGGTCCATCCTACTGCCTCATTGCTGCATATATTTCTACTAGGTTTCTAACAGACCAACGCTCTTCATGAGCACAGAAATTAAAGCAGTGCTGAACTGTGGTTAGTGGACTTGGACTAGTATACTTTAACCTGTACAGGTTACATATGGAAAGAGTTATGAGGCAGTGAGCTCCTTCACGTCAGGAGAGGGAAATTCTGATTATGTAAGTTGCAGCGAACAATGCAGATCAGTAATTGTTATTTCAGAAATCAGTCATGGACAGCCTGAATTATTTCTATCCATAATGCTTCTGGCAAGAGTAAGCCAGACTTTGCTTTGTGGAAGTGGTCAGCACTGACTTTATATTAATTATATAGTTGCACAAATTTGCAGACTTGTGTAACCACATGTAAAATGCTTAACGGATACCACCCAGATAAAAAGCTTAGTGTGGTTGATGAGGCAAGAATGTGTTAGAAACATATGTGGGGGAAAAGCAATACTCTGATACTAATGTAGTTCTGTTGTGTTCCACAGCTCTTGTCAACCTCTGATACGTCTGTAGATGAAAACATTGATCCCCCAAGTACGTATATTAAAGCATATTTTTAATCTTCCTCAGCATTTTGCAAACTTAATGATTGGCTATCCAAAGCTAACTTGCTTAACAATTCTTAGATCTTTCTTGGAAACAACAACATTATAAGGTTTTTCTAACTAATGATGGAAGTTAGGTAGCTTGGACATTGTATGGACAAAGTTCAAGGAAGCACTTTTAAGAGATCCTGTTTTTCATTTTTCCTTCTTTTCAGACTAGCAGCTCACGTTAAGATTTTTGGTTTTGATTGCTTGACATCTGCGGTATTTGTGGTCTTTAGCTTTATGGTTGGGTTAAACAGAACAAGTCAATTTGACATTTGTTAAGTTGACCTATGCTATTGAACTAGGTGGGAACAGTTGCTAAAGGGTGTCATGACTGTGCAGTTATGCCACTCCATTTTTAGGTTGACAGCTAGGTAAGTGCTCAGAGTTGAGCAGCAGTGGTCAAGGAGTGGGTTAGACAAGCTGATAAAGTGAAGTCTTTCTGAGTTGGGCTCTAGTTATTGTGGCAATAAACTCCTCCCAGAAGGTGAGTGGGTTATGCTATCATTGTCCTTGCTGGTTGAGGACAATGAGTCAGAATACCACATGTCTGGTGCTTAGGAAGTTGAATGGAAAATACTGCTCAAGAGCTGGAATAGAGCAATTGTTTGTACTATAAACTCTGAATTTTGACCCCCTCCTCCCCGACATTTTTTAAGGCTGAAGTTAGAAATTACTAAGTATAAAAAAGCTCTTGAGACACAATGGAATTCTCTGTGGCTTCCCTGGATTATCCTAGATTTTAGTGAAGGCCTGACATGGATTGAAGTTTATCGTGGATTAAATCCAACTGAATCTAAGTAACTAGCTTCCATTTTTAAAACAAACTACTTTAAAAAAAACAAAGTCTGTTTAACCATTGAAACTTTTTAATACTAGGTATTCATGTATACATGCATGTGTGTAGGTAATGTCAATGTGTCTGACTTCTGGGTGGTACAGGTATTTTATTCTTTCTATTATACATGGTGATTTTACTCTTTGATTAGTTATTCGTTTTGAACCTGGAGAGAGTCATTCAGAAGATGCAATCATGATGAACACGCCTGTGGTTAAAGCTGCATTGGAGATGGGGTTCAGTAGAAGGCTGATAAAGCAAACGGTGCAAAGTAAAATCTTGGCCACTGGAGAAAACTACAAGACTGTTAATGAGCTTGTGTCTGATCTGCTCACCGCTGAAGATGAGAAGAGGGAAGAAGAGAAAGAGAGACAATTTGAAGAAGTGGCATCAGGTATGCATAAGGCATGAATAAAAGTGAAAGCGGAAGTGGTTTCTATTATGTATAGCTTTTATAATTGTTTTCACTAAGTGATTTTGGTTTAATTGCTATTGTGATCAGCTTCTGTAAAAACATTGTCAGGGTATCTGTATGGAACTAGTTCATACAGGTGCCAAGGGTTCAGAATAACCTGATTCTCTCCACAGGAACAAAGCTTTTTTTTTTTTTTTTTTAAATTTGGGTGCCTTTATATTGCTGTTATTAAAATAAGTGGAACCAAAATACTTTACTTGGCACACACTACTATTATTTTTTTTTTTTTCAAATTTGCCTGCTCTTGAAGCTACTTGAATTGGTGAGCCACCATATCCACCTCCTAGAAGAGGCCATAAACTTTTACAAATTTAGATTCTGTGAGATGGCTAAAGGTCTGCTTTTCTGTGTCTGACTCAGCCATGTAGGTCAGCTATTTAACAGTGTTTATTTGATGTGTCTTTATCATTTCCTGTTTTAATACCGTGTCAGTTTTGAAGCCTGAAAAAAATGCTACTATATTTGAATCTGTGAAGCAGTAATGAAACTTCTCAGTTACAAATTGAATTAAGACTGCTTCTTTCCTACTTGCACGTTCTGTCAAAACCCCAGGTGGATTCAGCCATTAAATCTTAATGGAAATTATTTTTGTTGTTGTTTGTGACAGACTATTCAAAAAAAAGTAATCTGAGTCTGGTTGTGCTGTACTTCTGTTTTTCTTGCACATAATTCTGTTGGACGCTGCTTAGAAAAGCTTGATTCTATCTACACCTCAGACCTGATTTTGACTGCCACTGACTAAAGTTAATCTGTTGGTTGGCAGCGAGTTAACGTTGGTGTTATGCAGAGGTGTGGTTTTTCTTTGCAATTCTGCAGAGAATGGTAAGTCTTGCAAGCGTGAAGTTGGACAAGATCCCCTCAGACAATTTAACCTGGAGATGGGAGCAGGAGGTTTCATTGGTGAAAAGGCTTCAGCTCCGAAGATGCTTGTATGTGGTTTTAAGTCTGTTCTTACGTGAATACTGCTAAAACTTGCTGAGGTCTTTTAGTGATGTGTAGTAAGTGAACATTTCAAGTAGAGTTTAAAGAATGTATCAATTATTGTTAAGCAGAAATGCAGCTTGGAGTAATGTATTCCTAACACACCTCTAATCCCCTTTGCATTGCAGATGATTTGTCCTTAATCCGGAAGAATCGAATGGCTTTATTCCAGCGTTTAACATGTGTGCTTCCAATCCTTGGGAGTTTACTATCAGCTAAAGTGATAACGGAACCTGAGCATGATGTCATTAAGCAGAAGACTCAGACACCATTGCAAGCAAGGGAGCTGATAGATACAGTTTTAGTCAAAGGAAATGAAGCAGCCAGCATATTCAGAAACTGTCTGCGAGATTGTGACCCCGTACTGTACAAAGATTTATTTGGTAAGTCCTTTTTTTAAGGATGTAAGGTTATAGAAGTCTAACGAGTGCTGTCATAGCAACCTAAAGATAAAAAAATCAGATTCTGTTCAAGTATAGATTACTCAAATAACTAGGATTTTTTTTCCTCTTATTTTAGTGGAGAAGAACATGAAGTATGTTCCCACAGAAGATGTTTCAGGTATCTTAAACTCTTACCTTCTTACTTTTAAGGGTATTGAGAGACAAATAGCCAATATCATAAAAAAGAAAATTACTTTGGTTAAGAAATAGGTTTTATGCTTTTTACCCTTTCCTTAATTTTGCTTTGGTAAGATGGACTTAACTGAAAAAGCTAAGTGCATGTGTAGACTTGCAAGCAAGTCTGTCTGCTATAAGCTGAATGCTGTGCTTTACGCGTGGTTTTGCACCTAAGGATGTAGAGCTTTCTGGAGCTCAACAATTCAAGCACATGCTGGACTTGATCCTGGTACAAGCTCTCATTCAGGCATTTGGCAAAGACTGGACAGCGAATAGTAGGTTAGCATTTCACAGCAGGTATCATCTCTCCTTTTCTGAAGTGGATTATAGGTGTCCTAAGATCTAGCCTGACCAACAGCTGGGTTGATTAAAAACTTTTCAGACATGGGATTGAGCTTGCTCTGGTTCTTAGTCCTGTATCTTAATAAGTTAATAGACTGCAGAAAAGTACGCAAGCCTGAATATAGCCCACTTCCACCAGTCAGGCTGTGCTTCTAATAAACAAGCAAGAACAGTATAACATTTACTAAAATGTAAACATTGGTTGGTCTCGAGGACTACAGCTGGCCTCCAGTCCCTGGGCTGTTTGTCTGACATAAGTGGAAAGTACATAGTTCCTTGCATGCCGCTTCCTGAGCTCTGGAAAATGTACTTGTTTTTTCACTGCCATCTATATTTAGTGTATAAGATGCAATCGTGACAGGGAAATAAAGGGTGAAATGGAATGTGGCTGTATTCTAATTAGAATGCACATATATTCAGCCTTCTTAAAGTTAAATAATTTTTTTTTCAGGTTTACCTATGGAAGAACAATTAAGAAGATTGCAAGAGGAAAGAACATGTAAAGTTTGCATGGACAAAGAAGTTTCTATTGTTTTTATTCCATGTGGTCACTTAGTGGTATGCAAAGAATGTGCACCGTCCCTTAGAAAATGCCCTATTTGTAGGGGGACAATAAAGGGTACGGTTCGTACATTTCTTTCGTAAGGAGGGAAACTTGCACAATGTCTTTGTTCCTGTCACCCGCCAACTGCTGAAGCTTAAGCCAGCAGTGTCTTAAGAATGGAAAATTGTGGTACAGAAGATGATTAATCAACTACCTAACACTGTTGTGTAATAGCAAACAATATCATAATTACAAATATAATCAGTCTTCCTTGCCAAAGACTATTTCTGTTCGTAAAATGAACTCAATACTAAGGTGGGGTTTTTGTAGCTTTCCTTTCTGAGTAAGGAAAGCAGTTTCACTACTGTGCTCTTGTGTCAGTTTGAGTTAAAAAAAACTTTTCTGTTTGAGTTGCTAAAATGGAGCTTGGCATAACTCTTCTCATGAGTTTCCTCCGTGTGGATGTGATGAAATTAAGATTGCTTTTTTATTAATAATTAATTAACTTCAGCTACTGTTTTGGTTTTGTTTTGGTGTTCTTGTGGACTTGAGGAGAGAAGAGGCTAACTCCTGCAGGAACAAGCGGGGCTTTTAAGTTTTGTTTGTGTCTAGATACTTGTGTAAAGTCTATTAATAATAGTTTATATGAAGACTGAATTAAAATATTTTTACTTCTCAAATGAGTGTTTGTTTACTCTGTTCCCATTGTTGTCTTTTCTCTGTAGGCTGCAGTGGCTAGGATGTTGTCTTTTCCTGACAAAAGTTTGGGGTTGGCTGTTTGCCTGCAAAAGTACAGTAAAATTTAATTCTGTGTGTCTTTCATTTTTGAACAGGAAAGTGAGCTTCTCTGCTGCTTGGTGATTCCCTCTGGTAAAGTAGGAGATTCAGATTTTTATTCTTATTTAAAAAGAAACAAACACACACACCCCCAATCCCTAACAGCATCTGGTACTTCCCTCTGTCTTGTTTTTTTGTTTGGTGGGTTTTTTTTGGGGTTTTTTGGGGTTTTTTTTTTTTTTTTTTATTCAAAGAATAGAAATCCTGGCCAGGAATGGTCCCCATGACCTTAGAGATGAGGCGGGGCTGCTCTACAGCAATACAGCCTTTATGCTAGCAATTGAAATGTAAAACCTACTTTTCTGTGTTTGGAGCTTTACAGTGTGTTGTGGTTTAACCCAGCAGGCAGCTGAACACCACACAGCTACTTGCTCACTACCCCCCCTTCCTTCAGTGGGATGGGGGAGAGAATTGGGGGTAAATAATAATGGTAAGAGAATATACAAAGCAAGTGATGCACAATGCAATTGCTCGCCACCTGCTGACTGATGCCCAGCCCATTCCCCGAGCAGTGCCGCCTGCCAATTCCCCCCGGTTTGTAAACTGAGCATGACATTATATGGTCTGGGATAGCCCTTGGGCCAGTTGGGGTCAGCTGTCCTGGCTGTGCCCCCTCCCAGCTTCTTGTGCCCCTGGCAGAGCAGGGGAAGCGGAAAAGTCCTTGCCTGGTGTAAGCACTGCTCAGCAACAACTGAAACATCAGGGTGTTATCAACATTATCCTCATACTAAATCCAAACCACAACACTATGCCAGACACTATGAAGAAAATTAACTATCCCAGCCAAAACCAGGACAGAGTGATTGTGCAACTAAATAGGCTCTTCCATCCCACTCTGAAGCTTTGGGTCTTGTTTTGTGAGACTGTAGTCCAGGGACTCCTCTTTCTTTCCTGGTTGACTCCTACTTTACCCTTTTCAGCTTTGAATCCCTAGGCTTGCATAGTAGATACCTACAGTGGGAAAGCGTTCATGGGTGTTTCTCAAGGATTTCATGTCAAACGGGAAGAATACTGCCAGGCAACGGCATCAGAGCCGGCACTGGTGGTGTCAGTTTGTCTGGCTCTAATTGTGAAGTCGGTCATCTTCAGTCATATCTTAATGCCCAAGTGTCATGTTTTTAACAGTATTTTGGTGTCTTACACTCTGTACTGTGAGGTGAAAATACCATTTCTTGAAGTTTTGGGATGCCACTGTTTGCAAGTTGGGTGCATTTAGCTGGCTTTCATCACTTCATATATGGCTCTTGGCTATACATGTGTTCTCTCTTCTAAAAAGAGAGCACCCCATATGTATGAAAGTAGTAAAGCGTGCATGTTAAAAGGAACTTGTGCGAGCTATGTAACTTGTGACTCATTATAGTGACTTAGCCTGTGTAATGTCTGCCTAGTGTTTAGAGCAAGGCTTGTATTAAGTGGGGGAAATGTTTGTCACTAGCAAATAAACTTCCTTTTGTACTTACAGATGCTGTACATTTGGCATTTGTATACATCTTCCCTGTTGTACATCTGAGTTGTAATTTAATACAAGTCCCCCTCTAAGTCTGTGAAAGAAACCTCTGGGTCTCCTGTTACAATCACCTGCCATCTCCAGAAATCTGTCCACTGAGTTTGGAACTTAGGCTGTGAATGGCATTAACAGTGTGTTATATTTCTAGCTTAACTGCAGCAAGAGCATCGAATGAAAGTTTTGGCTAGCTTAAAAAGGGCCCAAACATGTACTTGTATTTGTTAATTATGTGATTGAGGCTAATTTGTTAGCAGGTTCAGGTTGTTTCCATCAGTAGTACTGATCACTAAATTTAGCAAGGACAGTTGTGCAAAGGAAGATACAAATGCATTCTAGTGATCATCTGTTTGTCTTTGCCCTGTATCCCCATCAGCGCCTCCTGGGCTTGAGTCCCTTTCAAAATAATACTAGACATACTGATTTTGAAGAAGTCTTGCTTTGCTGCCTGGGAGGCAAGGGGAGGGGTGTAAGAACCTGGCCTGGTTTGTCTTTCAACATTTTTACTGTAAATTCAGCAACACTGGTGTTTGGTTTCATCCATTCTTCCGTAATTTCTGCCCCACTGTTTAATGCTGTGCATTAGCTGGCACCATAATGATTGTAATGCTTTGGCATACATTCCTTGCAGTAGTTAGGATTCTTTAACTGTAGATTGGCTTGCTGTATTTCTTTTAAATGCAGACTATTGTCCAACTTTATTACATGTACATACCTTCCCTTTAACTTTGATGTTAAAAATGTAAATTTTTCAAATCTAGCATTTAGTTTTAAGCAGCTTTGATAAACATACTTTTGCTTGTTTGCTTTTGAAATGTTTCTAAAGGCTTTTTTTGTCTTCTGTGGCAACTTAAAAAATTGTCAGGGATTATGAAAGCTTGTTAGGGAGTAAAGCGCATGACTTCAAGTTTGAGGTTCAGACCCAGAAAACAGTAATACTAGAACCAAGTATACTTTTTGCAGACTAAGATGAGTCTGCAGGGGGATCTGGAGAGGTCAGGCTCACCTGAAGAGCGTGAAATTGCTAGTATGTAAGCCCTATTTCTGAACAGGGAAGAGGATAGGAAAGAACATAGTATCAGGCAGACTTTAAGCAATGCATTTTTCTTTAAAACCATATGGGGTTTGAGTTTTTCCAGACATTGCAGTTACTACCTATAGATCAGATGACTGGATATACTGGGCTTTAAAACTGGAGTGATTCAGGTGTTCACAGTGTCATTTGTGATGCCTGAGAGTATCTCGGGACCTGCAGCCTACCTGCCAGCCCTGGTTGGTGGTTTGAACGTCCCAGGCAACTTCAGACAGCCCTGGCTGCCTGCAGCTAGGCACCTGAAGCGCTTTCTGAGAAGTGGAAGAACATGATCTAGAAACTACTGGGTAAAATTCTTTGACCTAGTTTTGGCAGGAAGGCTAATCTAGGTTATGACTTTCCACTGCTCCCCACTGTCACGATTGTGGTTGCCCGGATCTATAACGTGTGAGCAGTTACACTCTCCTCAGTACTATTCCAAGAAAGCTACAATAAAACCAGTTGTCTGTAGCACATTGCAAACAGAACCCTAGCAAAATGTTAAACCACGGCAAAGACCGTCTGCATAGTCTTGTGTCTGGAGAGGATCAAGTGACTTCTGTTACTTGTGAACCAGCTGACCATGTCCACACTTTGTTCTGTGCCTACTTCCTCCTTTGAAAGTGTTTTCCAGAGCTTTGACTGGGTCAAACAGCAATGAAGGTCCCCCCTGCCCCCAGCTTCCCTGCAGCTCTGTTGGCCAAGCAGCTCAAGTTCTTGGATGTCAGCATTCCAGGTCCGTAGCTTGCCTTGAGCTGGCAGAGTGCATTTGCGTGGCTGAGGGAAGGAACTTTGGTATCATGGGAGTTCAGTGGCCAGACTTGCTGTAAGATGAAGGCAGAAGGCAATATTCCCAGCTTCTATAAATGAGCAGGTTCTCTACTTGAGTGAAGCTTATCCTGTCTGCAGAGGATCTCGCCTGGAGCAGTTGCAGTTTCTGACACTGGTTTGAGATACTGCAAGATACACTGGCCTCCCAAGTAGCAGCTGTATGTTTGGTGAAGCAAGTGCCATGAAGCTTTGTTGTAACTATTTAGCAGTTTCCTGTATGTGGGGTTTTTTTGTGTGTGCTTTTGTTAACTGAAAGCCTATCTTTCTCTTCTGTTTGCTTTGGAGCATTGACCAGTGCTCTTCAGACTGAAGACAGCATTCGGTCCTAGTATCCACAAGGGATCAGACTGCCACCAGTCCTTAAAAAAGAGCGCTGCTTGTATATGCTGAAATGAATGGCCATATATGAAATATCTAGGCACTCTGTTAGCATGATAGAAAAGAAAAATTAAATAAATATTACTGCTTTTTTGTGACTGAGTTAGTGGTTGCTTAGTAATTCTATCTGTAGTGCCACGCTCTCAGAACTTGGTTCTTTGCTATGTTCCTCGCAAGACATCAGGAGAGAAGCACATGAAATTGTAAACAGTGTACTCATCTGCCTTTAATTCTGCGATTTGGCTACGGTAGTGTGGGTATGCTGGGGTATGCAGTAAGAAGTTTAATGTCGCAGATGGACTGAACTTGCAAATTCAGGTTTTTTGCTGCTTGTTATTCTTAAAGTGACCCACGTCAGCTATGTGAATTCAGGCAATAGATGTATTCTGGACACAAAACAGTATTCTCTGTTCTGTGGAACTACTTAACATGCAATTGTTATCACTCTTGCTCCAGAGGTTACCCGTGCAGGGAGTAAACTTCCTGAGATAATACTAAATCACTGGTCCTTTGTTTCTGTTTTTAATTGAGCATGTGATCACAGCGGGTACTGATGCTCCAGCCCAGCTTCCTCACTGATGGCTGCTGGCATGGGACCCTTCAAGCTGAAGAGTCCGGGGTATAGCCTGCATCCTGCGCCAGGAAGAGCAGAGCTCCAAACAGCAGATCCTGCTGTGCTATTTTCAAAAAAGAAACAGCTGAGTTTTTTTTTTTTTCTCTTTGAAGAGATCAAAATATGCTGGAACATGGCAGGAAATTGTTTGCACACAGAAAATAGTGTCCTAGCAGTGGCCTTCACATTTAGTTTTGGCCTGGTGAAATTTCTTTAGGGAAAAGCTGGAGAACTTGCCAAAGATTTCTAAGCTCATGTGTTAGAGGGTGTAGGCTTGGTCAGAACAAAGATCTCTTTCTTTTGGATCCATATAGCTTGCTGTACTGATGCTCTGTTCTTTTGGCAGATGAGAAGTGAAATACTCGGTCCTTACGGAGTATAGGATATTAGTAAGGGTCGTGATTTCCCCAGTGGAAGATAGCTTCAATTCTTAGGGAAGAACAAAGTTTCAGAAAAGATTAAGTTGTGTATGTGTCAAGCAAAAGAAGGAAGCACCCCATTTGTACAGACACTCATTGCTTTTCTTTATGAACCCTGTTAAGGAAACTGAGTTACGTAGTTTTTCTTCTAACAGTTTAGAAGCACCCATCACCTCAGTGCTGGCTAGGTACAACACTGTGGTTTCCAAACCACTTTAAACTTGATGTGGAGAAGGTCAGAACAAACAATAGCTAAACTCAAAATTGTGATTATCGGAGTGAGAATATATTTCCTCTTGGTATTCTTAAAGGATGCTTAAGAGCCTCCACAATTTGGAGTCCCTTTAGTTCTTTCAACTTTCAGAGTTCCTGAATTGGATGTTTTGAAGTATAGGGATGACCTGACACCAAAGGATAAAATTAAACATTGATCCCCTCTTCAGAGTAGTGTTTTTATAGTGAACAAACACTAAATTCTAGTGCAATCTAAACCTTAGACACTGCAGGCTCAACACCAGGAGCTGGCAGTCCCTGCGTCTATGCTGTTTGTGAGACCTGTCCAATACAGATTCCTAAATTTCTTTAACTTTCCTCTCTTTTAAAGACTGCTCTCTTGGTCATACACTGATCAGGAACACTCCTTCGGGGTTGTCTAAAGAACACATTTACATTCTGCACAGGTCCATTCTCAATCTGTGCTTCCATATCACAGCTAAATTCTTAATCTCGTGAGTTACCGAGGCACTTTTCAGTCTCTGACGCCATTCCGCTTTGCTTTTGGCAATATTGTCATTTTGTTGCTTCTATCTTCTTCAACAAAGCATGTGAAGACTGCTCTGTATGTCTTTAGGGCAAAACTAGAGTGGCATGAGTATGTAAAAGCTTTAACAGCCTGAACAAAAAGGGAAGGTATGAAAGTAGACTTACAAACGGATAATTTTCAAGTTACTAATTTTGTCACAGTAACGTCATCTTGCTTTAATAGTTTTTGATGTTTTTTTTTAAAAAAAACCACAAAGACAAATACAGCACTGCAGCATTTCTGGACTGCTTTGAAGCCTTTGATGCAGGGCCCCATTGAAACAACTAAGCTGGAAGGGCTGTGATTTGGTACTGGAATACAGGCTGAAGGAGAGTTGTACAAAAAGGAAGGGCTGGTGGGAGGAAGGCAGACTGCTGCAGGCCTGAGATGTGGCCACGTGGTTGATCTTCACGTGTTTGAAAGGCAAAAGTAACATTCAAGCTGTCAGACCTAAGGTGGCTTTGTCTTTAGGGCAAAACTAGAGTGGCATGAGTATTTAAAAGCTTTAACAGCCTGAACAAAAAGGGAAGGTATGAAAGTAAAGTAGACTTACAAACGGATAATTTTCAAGTTAGTTACTAATTTTGTCACAGTAACGTCATCTTGCTTTAATAGTTTTTGATGGTTTTTTTTTAAAAAAAACCACAAAGACAAATACAGCACTGCAGCATTTCTGGACTGCTTTGAAGCCTTTGATGCAGGGCCCCATTGAAACAACTAAGCTGGAAGGGCTGTGATTTGGTACTGGAATACAGGCTGAAGGAGAGTTGTACAAAAAGGAAGGGCTGGTGGGAGGAAGGCAGACTGCTGCAGGCCTGAGATGTGGCCACGTGGTTGATCTTCACGTGTTTGAAAGGCAAAAGTAACATTCACGCTGTCAGACCTAAGGTGGCTTTGTGCTGCAGCCACTGGATGACTTCCCAAGCCTGTGGTATTAAGTGAAATAAACTTTAATATGAAGCACAGACCCACAAATTTTTAAGGATTAAAAATGAGTATAGGGGTTGTGTGAAAGAGCTGTAATCATCAGTTGAATGCTGGTGATGGGCTAAAACCATGGTACTGTAGATGCAGTTCCGTCATGTGTCACCAGAGGGGTTCCTAAGCAAGAGAAAATTATGAACTGCTTTGCTCAGCCATCACTGGTAAGAAATGGATATGTAGTCCTGTTCAGAGGATGACCTATGAACAGCTCAATCATCTTTACAACATTAATAATAAACCCAGTCAAGGAACAGCTGAAAGACTGGCTGGCTGTAGCATGTGTACCTACAGAAGGGGAGGAGCTATCTGTGCTAAAAATCAATTGCGTAAAATTAATATAAACAGATCATAAACTTATGATTGAATTTAGAATAACCGATCACCAGAGAAGTGAGTGGGAAGAGACTTCCATGAGGAAGGGATTATATTTAGGAAACATACCTCTACCAAGAGGGCAGTCAAACACTGGAACAGACTTCCTAAAGAGGCGGTCAATGCCCCGAGCATTTGGATGATGCCCTTAACACCGTCCTCTAACTTTTGGTCAGCCCTGAATTGATCAGGCAGTGGAACTAGTTAACTGTTGAAGGCCCCTTCCAGTTACTGTATTCTATGTTCTATTCCCCAGCTGCCTGAGACTAGAAGTGCTAGACTTCTAGGAGACAAAAGACCTTTTTCTGTTTTTTGCTCCTACTTTACTTTACTTTAACTTTATACCTTATACTGGTCTAAGATTTGGTAGACTCCTGTGGCAAACCCTTTCAAATACTCTTCCCTTACAGAAACTAAGTGCCAATCTTTAGCTGACATAATCAGGATTTTCAAATGCTAACTTACTATTTATTTCAGTTATTTAATACAGTCAACCCATCTACATATGTAGAGAATAGCTGAATTCAGGTCCATGGCTTGTTCCAATGCTGTAGAACAACCTCTGAGACTAAGGCCTAAGGTACTTCAGGGTGGCATGATAACATTGAAAAGCTGTCCCGTTCCTCCCACTTGATATGTGTGTAACTTAAAGCTGGGTTTTCACTTACTGTTGGAGGGCAAATGTGAAGGTAAAGGTAAGATTACCAATTGCACCTCACTTTGTTTAGTATCCAAACACCTGGGAGGAGGTCAGGTTTTATATTTGCACCGACACCTCTGGAATCCTAAGCATGTCGTTTTGCTTTATTGTAGTAATGAGATTACAAAATGCATTACAAATAATTGAGCTGGGCAAAAATGCACTAGGTCGGGTATTCCAGCATTTAAAAGTATATATAGTGAACACTTCTTATTCAATAGTTATCACTGTGGAAAGGGTTGAGGGAAATGTGAAACTGTCCAATAAAATAAAAATCCAACTGACATTGATGTAGTAACTCCAAAGATTTTATTTATTCATCTGTACAACAGAGGTGAGACAGTCCCAGTAACTGAGTTGCACTGAATTTTCTTAATTTCTACAAAGTAAGGAATTGCAGAAGAATTGTTTCCAAACTCTTCAAGTCAAAACCATAAGTTTTCTACCAAAACAATGCAATTAAGAAAAATCACAAAAGTTACTTCAAATCACTCTTCCCCCTGTACCTCAATCTCAGTAAAAACCAAAACAGCCCTGCTACCCCCTTTTCAGGTGCGTGCCTGGTGCTATTAAGACTACCCATTAACCATGGTTTGCTGGAGCCAGCTGTGCCTTGGACACAATGGTTTTACTACTCCATGTGAAAAAGGAAAAAACCATCCATACAGCTGCTTCAACATTGCATGCCAGAATAAACTAGTCCTTAACAAAAAAATTAACCTGTGCTGGAGCTGTAGTTTTACCTCCCCTGATGCGTTGCACCCCAGCCCCCTGACAGACCTGCAAGCCGTTCCTTCCTCAGCTGTCACCACCTCCTGCCTGCGCCCCGCACGATGGACTATGCCAGCAGTAACCAGGGTGGTCAAGTCCCACCACATCAACCCTCTTCACCAGGGAGAGGTCTCCAAGCAGCGCGCGAGCAGGACTGAACGATTATTCAGTGACATAGGGAGATGCAGGCCTGCGTTTCTTGATCTTTGCTCTAGTTTTCCTTGCACCAGTGTAAACCAGGAGCCCATCTACTGACATCAGCAGGTTTACCTCAGTGTGAATGCAGGAGTGGTACGGAAGCAGCATCAGCCACCTTGCACGGGACCCCCAGTGTATTTGGGCCTTTAATCTAAAGGCCTTCTGAGAGATAGATGCCCCATTGCCTTCAGTGGGCTTTCAACCAGACCTTTGTACACGTGTGCAGCAGTAACAAGTTCTGCAAACAGTTGTAAAAATGCAGATTATATTCTTCTAAAATGCTATCTTACAGATTTTCCACTTCTCTGTGTAACTTTCAATGCTTATGAAATGCTACTAAAACATTGCATGAAGCTTCAAAATAATAAAACCCAAGAGTGAAGCAATTGCTACATTCAACTTAAAAGCCAATTTTTAGAAGCAATTTTCATGTTTTATATTAATGATGGTGCAGTTACTTTTTTCCATTTTTATTTTCTCTTCAATTGCTCAAGCTTCATTAGGACGCGCTAGAAAAAAGAAGCTATCAATCAATCACATAGCCTGTTTTCTTAACAGGACCCATTTTGAGAAAAGGGTTGCAGATGGATATTCCCAGTCTGTCCATGCTTCCTGCAGCTCATCTCATTGTATGGCCTGTTAGGGAAAGTCTCTGCAGGTCATTGGTGAGCTAATGACTGAAGTTTAAAGTACTAATGATCACCTATACAGTTAGCAAACCATGTCGCTTTATAGCCTAAAAATAATTAACTGAATTGTTCAAAATCCAAAATTTCTAATCTGAAGTTCACATCAAACTTCAAAATAATTTAATAAAAAAATATTAGGGAAAAAAACATTTTACTTCAAAAACCTATGCTTGTTCTCAGAGGTATCCTATTTAACCTACTACGTCCATTATGGAACGCACTGGATTTACGCAATATGTGAGAAATAATTGAACTTACTTAGAATTGCAATGATGTGATCCACTGTGCTAGGAAGTGAGCTATTTCAGAGACTTGTGTGTGTACCTTAAAATGTCTCAATATGTGTTTCTTTAAATTTGGTTACAAATACTGGAAAAAGAAAATACTGTCTCTACAAAGTGCCGAGTTCTTCTTATGAAAGCCAATGAAAAAAAATCAGGATGTTTAAAGAGCTTCTCAACTTTTTTCAGGATCACACCCAAGACAGGTTTAGAGACTGTGATCATCTTTATGAAAGGAACTCTTTCAGAAGTAAGTTACAACAGCTGTGATAGGATGGGTTTCCAGCACTGCCTTCCCTGAAGTCTCTTTAAATGATGGCATCATGTTCATCACTGTAATAGAAACACAGTAATTAATGCTCTGCAGGACAAGCAACAGTCAACATGAGAAACAGCTACCCAGCTGCTGCTAAGAAGGTTATTTTGTGAACAGAGGCCACCTTGCTGGGAAGGGCTAAGGACACATGGATCTGAGAGTTATGGTCCTCTCTGAGCCAAGCCTGAAGTTAACAGAACAATTTCATTTTTGTCAACACTCCTCTAGCTTCTCTATTCTTACTACCATTTTTGGCTTTCACATGTCATTCAAGTAAATATTTTTAGATCAGCTATTGCTCAGGCATTTTTATCCTATCTATCTTACCTATATCCAGTAGTAACAGCTAATCAAAGCTCAGTGACAGGTTTCCTTTGTTTTAAAGATCTGAATTCTACAATATCCATTCAAACACTACTGTGGGTAAACACGTGCAGCAGGGACTGGTTGAGTTCTATGAGCAACAAGCAGGAGTCAAGATGGAGAGAAAACACAAGGCCTAAACACTAATATCCCAAGTCTAATGCCATCACTTAAAACAAGCTTCTCAACTGAGATGGATGATACTGAATAGGAAAAAGAAAAGCAACCTAGTTTTAAGAATTCCCAGTTCTTAAACTAAACATGGGACAAGGAGGCAAGTCTGGAAGCCTGGAAGAAAACTGAGGAGAGCTGGCTATAAATGGCAAATAGCATGGTACGACTGTGATATAACTATTCACTACAAAAGGGGTGAGATGTAAGATGAAATCAAAATCATAGATGTCTGACTGGCACTGCGCTCTCAGAAATGAATGCTGCAAAGGAGAGGAAAAGAGTACCTCCACAAAGAAGAACCATATCCAAGGCAAGACTGGGCCTACTACCTCCTGTCCCCCGATCTTGTATCATAAAGGAGAGAGACCAGTTGCCTGGAAGAAGTTGGTGGCAGAGAATCTGTTTAAATCTGTGTTTTTCATCTTGTATTATTATTGACTGGCTGAAGCCCACAGACAACTTCTAAAGGGTCTTGAGAAGGTAGCTAAGAAAAGCAAGCTTACTCTCAACAGGCTTGTATTCGCTGCACAGCACCCACCCTCCATACGGGAAATACCAGCAGCTTGCAGCTCAAAGAAGGTTGAAAGTCCCTGGTGCACACAGAATAAACAAGTGACTTCAGGTGGGATCCAGCCTATACCTTTCGATATCCACAGCACAGATTTCTTTATCGAAGACTCTTAGCTGCCCTCACAGTAAGTGAATACAAACACACATGGATAGGCTCATCCATCTGACAGATTTACCTGACTTTGGGGTAGTATGAATGACATGAAATGACTGGTTCAGATGCAGATGTCTGTATTCAGTTCAATGACTTCTCACTTCATGCACTCGTGAAAAGTATGTAAAGCAGGTTCAGTGCATACAGTTTTAGGGACAGTTTTCTGGAGTTGAGAACAAGGTAACACAGAAAACTAAATATTAGAAATCAACCAGTTGGCCTGCCTATATTGCAAGGTGGGGCAAAAGTTTGAGTTTATGTATTGACAACAATCAAATACTGTGCTTTTTTGAATGTGACTAATGGCCATATTACCTTTGAATGCTTTCTGTGACAATAAATAAATTAATCCATTCAATAGTGATGGCTTAAGAGTGTGGAATATTAAATGTCTGGCTTTAAAACTGGCTGCTCAAACTAGACTTGATGGTACGTAAAAGGTGATACAAAAGAGAGGTGGTAACAGAGTTCCAACACCATGTCGTACAAGTAACGGAAACAGAGCTACTGAAAAAAAAAAAAAAAAAGAATGGCAAGGGGGAAGAAAACGCCAAAGAGTGAATAGACAAATAGAGTCTAGGAGAAAGTGTCAACAAACATTTCAAGGAAACGCTTTCAAGGAAATGTTAGCTACTCATGGGAATACCTAAAGGACAAGAAACCTTTACAAAAAAAGATGATTTTTCTATAATAGATCAGAGAAAAAAAACTTAAAAAGAGAGGCATAATAATAATAATGAGGAGTAATTGAGGTGGTGAAAGACAAAAGTATCACAGTTGAATCTCTTAATGATAATATAATGTACATTAAACAAATGTATGTATTACAGTTCATGCTCCTTGTTTTGTTTGTCCTTGTTCCCCTCAAGAAAGTAATAAATTGACAAGGGACAATCCCTTGGGAACTTACATGGTTCTGTACTGAATGCCTCTTCTAGAGTGATAGGTTTTGCATCCGATGTAGACAATAACTAGGACTCCAAGTGTCAGCATAATGCCACCTACAAAACTGCCCACATCAAATCTGGAAGTTTTGGCAACAACAGCCTCAGATTTTGATGTGGCTGAAAAGAAGAAAACAAAAGGCACTTTTCACAGAGCTTGCAAAACTGTGTTTTGATGGACTCCTCTATGTCCTGCCCCCCCCCCCCCCCCCCCACCCTTAAAGACCCAGCTAGACAAATTTAACATAGAACAACTGACAAGATACTGTCCATGCACACTGAAACCCAGAGCTCTGTTTTTACGTGCCAGATTCTGGTAAGACAGGAGGAGCTGACCCAACTGCTTGCTGTCTCTGAAAGACCGATTTTCCCTCCTCCTCTCCACCTCTCTCTTTCCCCTGCCTTTTTTCCCCCCTGCCTTCTCCTCCTTCCTCACACGTGGCTCCTCCCCTTTTTAAGGCAGTTCTAGCATTTTTCATACCCTCCGTGAGCCAATTTAACTCATTAAGCTGGCTTGAAATTAACCCAGGCAGAAAAGAAGTTGCTTTTACTCAGATGAGCATAAAGAGTCAGCCTGCAGAGGGGTCCAACAACCACCACATCAGTCAGTACAGTTACGTGGCGAGAGTAAAATACTTCAGGTGGCAACGGGCTGTTGGATTGCTTTACCCTCTCTCATGGAATTGTACCCTCACCCTCCAAGTGAGATCAGCTCTGCAGACCAACACAAATATTGACACAGATAACATGACCTCAGATAGGCCACAGCAGTTTCTGTGTGAAAACTGGTTTTATCTACTACAAACTCCCACCAAAAGATCCAGTCTGTGCCCATTTCTATTTGTACTTGCCACAGGGAGCGTTGTATGGCCAACTAAAAGTTTTGCTGATGACAGCTTCACCTACCCAGTAATGCTTCACTGATATGTGAGCAACCCCCATCTGTTCAGAAGTGCAAGCATGAAGTGGTGCAAACAAGCAGCTAACGGCAAGGAAATACTGAATTCTACACTTACTGGTTTTGTATTAAAGGGTGCTGTCAAACTGTTTTTAACAACTTTTACATGAAGCTTGACTCATCCGTAGTCATACTCTATCCTCCATTAGGGATAAAATTAATTAGATTGCTACAAATGTAGCTAACAGAACTCAGTCTTTCTACCAAGCCAGTAGACATATTTTGAGCCACAGGTCAGCTGTGGAAAACGAAGTGTTAAGAGATGAGTTCAAGTAAGCTACAGAAGGGAGAGCTGAACAAATACACAAGTTGTATTCAAAAGCCAGGCTTTCTCCTAACATTGCTAATCTCCTTGCTGGTGGCTGCTGGTTCAGACCACTCGCTCCCCCCCCCC
>NW_009260174.1:533348-546750 GCF_000687185.1 Egretta garzetta | reverse complement strand
CCAAATATGTCAGGTGTCTCAGGTTAAGTGAAGCCTTATTTAAGTAAGTGGAGGGTTCAGAGCAACATCACTGTAGCCAACTTAATAATAAACCCCCACATTACTCTCATTTTAAAGCACGCAAATACCTTCTTTCTTTATTATACTATGGTGAAATTAAAGATTCTACAATTGTACAACACATGTCACGTGTATGCAAACCTTTATGAGCTTCTTGAAATGTGAACGCACCTGTTACAGAAGTGAAAGACATCTTGGAAGTGGTCACCACTGTAATATTGAGTTGTGATGAGGTGACTGATGAAGCTGTGGTGGATCTTGTTGTCTGGCTGGTTTTGGTGGGCTGAGTCGTCAAGGTGACGGACATAGTGGTGTTGGTGGGCTGACTGGTACTGGTCAGATGGGTAGTACTGGTGGACATACCTGGGAAATTTTTATTTGTGATATCACACAGAAAAATACATACAAATAATAAACTATACTCATTGAATAAGATAGCCTTGATCATGCCCAAATAGAATGACAGAGTAACAATGACAATGCCACTGCATGGATATTCAGGCTTGCATGGATATACAGCTCTTCCCCTACGCATTTCCTTTGGAAAGACCTAACTTCTGATTTCTGGGGCTCAAGGTCAGGAATGGTTTAAAGGAAAGGCTGTAAAGAAAACCTGGATAATATCTGATAACTTTTAGAAGGGTCAGGTTTTTTTGGATAACACTAACCAGTTCCATAGAACCACACCTAACTTACAGTATTTTAAAATGTGATAAAATTCTGGATCAAGAGTAACTTTCTATTTGAATCACCCAATTTTCAGACAACTAAGCTTTCTGATAAGAATGGATTTTGCAGGAAAAGGTGCTCCCCCCTGCCCAATTTAATAATGATTTAATCTTTAATTTGCTTTTGAATGAAACACTGGCTTTACTAAGGCTGCATATGTATATTAAATGTACCAGAGAGAATTCTGTATGTATGTTAAACTTAAGGTTCAAGAGGTTTTCCGCATGTGATAAAAGTTCAACTAAAGTAAATCTGCTGGCTTGTATAACTTATTTAGTAGTGAGCTGCCTTGCCAAGGTTAAAACAAAGACTGGAATGCTGTTTCACAAGTTTAATTGACACCTAACATCTTTAACTTTTCCTCTGCTTTTACCTAACACTTCCCCTTCCCTCCTCAGAAAGCAGTAATGAACTGTGCAGAATAAAAATACCACGAAGCAAAATTCAAGAATAAGAGATTGATATTTATAGCAAAATCCTTAGAACCTTAACAGAAGGCAGCCAGCTAGAATGATCTTAAGAACAATTATTTATTTTTCTAAGAAGGAACTAACGAGAAACATGAGCCTGTTACGCAACTAACATTTCTCTAAGCAGACAATATAAGGCAAATAGCAATTATGTGTGAAGGAATTTTAGGGAGAAAAAGCTCCTTTTGCAGGTGTCTACTTCTGTATTTTTTCTATAACATCATACAAGCTGGGTTCACTGTAAACACCACAAAACCTTTTAATTATGAACATTCGAATGTCTGATTATACCCACATTTTCTTGAAATTGTCCAGAACTAGAACGACTGAAGAATAGGTAGTTTCATCGCAGTTCCACAGTAAACTTGATATTCAATTTCTGCTTTTTTTATACAGCATCTAAAATGCTTCAATAGAATAATCTTCCTGTAAGCGTGGTTTAAAACATGAGTAGCTAAGACTTAAGTATCACTGTTTTCAGTACAGATGTGAATATGAAAAACTCAAAAAACCCAAACAATGTAAGCATTCAGAAAGGAACTGGACCACACAACACTTTCCTGAGACATTTAACATTAAAACTACTGAAACAGCCCAACAGAGTCCCCATAGTAATTGTTATTTATTTTCCTATTCTTTGATATTATAATTGTATTGTGCCATAACCCTAGGAAACACTTTGAAATCAGCATTCATTGAGATAGAACAGTTTGGAGTACTATATTCACGTGCTTACCTTGTTACAATTAGGAAATTCAGTTCCTCTATGAAGCATGTGTAAAATACATCAGATAAAATTCAGGGCACATTTTAATACTGACAGGTAAATGTCTATATGGAAACCATCTACAGTTATATGACATGAAACCACACCTGGTAATTGCATTTCTAATACAAAATATACCAAAAGTCAGACAAATCTGAATGCAAGTGTCAACCAGTCAGCTTTCTGGGTTTTTTTAGCCATGATTTCTGAGTGTCAAACTGGCTTGTGTTTCTGAGCCATACAATGGCTAATTGTTCCATGCGTAACATTATTAAATGATGTTACACAAAGATCGTTCTTATCCTCATGGGCATTAAATTACCCTACAGAAAACCTGAGTCAGCACAAAAAATATCCAAGCAGCTATCATGAGGAATTGCAGCTGATTTGCACACTACTTTTCCCCCCCCTCTCCTACCAGCAATCCTTTTTTCTTACCTTATCAAGATTACAGCACTTGGTGATGTAACATTAAGAGTAAAATCTGGTTACTCTCCTACAGACTAATCTTTCATGATGTATTTGGCATCAGTCACTTCAAAACATCAGTGGGAGGCTATCTGAGGCAGCTAGAGAATCTGGGAAGCTGACATGAATTGGGCACCAATCTGTTTTTCTGTGTCTTTGAAAAATCTTACCCTTACTATTTTACCAACAGAGTTAAGATGAAAGAACATTTGCTAGCAACAGCTGTCCTTTTATCTTCTATTTCCCTAATTACTTTTCCCGCAAAAGACCAGCTGGGCTTCATTGAACATCATGCTAAACTAACTCAGACTGCCTGAGTTAATTATTATTTAAAAAGGATGCATGCCAGTAATATAGTTCAGGTTTATAATGCTTTATTTTTAAGAGAGACAAGTATTTTACTTTGTATGTTACCTGTGTTTAAACATTACATAGCTATGCTATACCCATCAATCAAGCTGTATCTAGCATTAAGGTAAGAAGTCTTAGCAGCATGCACTACTCCATTAGTGTTCTAACACAACAAGAATGAACACAACTCAAACTGCACAAGCACCACGCTAACACACAAAATAATTATTAGCAAATGCTCTTCCTCAAATAAATAAACACTCTCCTTTGCACGGAAAATGATTGAATGAAACAGACTTTTGCTTATGTCATGAAAAGCTTCTCCCCCTCCTCCCCCCCCAAAAAAGGCAGAGACTTTAAGCAAAATTAAATGCATATATCCAGTAGTCTTTCTTCTGAAGACATCAAGACACATTATCAAAATGGATGCACATTGTCTGAAAATCTATGAGGTTTCTAACAAAAAAAAAAAAGTCAAGGATGTGAATCATGAACTATGTGAAGCAATCACGTAGTACTTAGGCACAGTACTTGTACCATGCCTAACAAGGCTCAGGCCTCTTTTTACTGTTATTATCCAGGTACAGTAAAGCTCAGACTCCTGCAAGAAACCCACAGTTAGGTTGGAGCGGTGGGCGGAAGGGTTGAGGCACACACAGGGTGGGTGAAACACCTGTGGTTAACAATGGCTTCACACAGGGGGAAGGCCCCACGGCAACAAGGGGATTACAAAAATGTCTCCACTTTCTAAGGCAGACATGCTGAAACTGGTACACTGCAGGCAATGGAATGAGACATTGCACCACTTCCTCGCTATCAAAGGAAGGTTTTTTCAGAGATTTTTTTCTTCTGGTGAGTATTTTATTCTTAAATGAATAACAAGCAACTTCTGAGCATGATAGCTGCGAGGTTATCTGGAGACTACAGAGACATAAAGTGAGAGCTGTATTGGAAATGGAATAACATAGTTGGGACCTTATGATCAGCATAAAACTCCACAAAAACGCAAAGTATCTTAGGGTGGGCACAATATTTCTGCCCTGCTTTCACATGGCTCTTGGCACAAAGGGCACTCTGTTCATGCCTGGAACTAGCTTCGCTTCTCTCGGATACAAAATTTTCTGTGCATCACAGACTGAACAACTGCGTAACATTAATTGTTACCAAGTCTTTACTGATGCAGTGAAATATGCCTCTGCAAGTTCTTCTAGACATTTTTTTAATGTCCTTTTCTAATAATCTCACACTGACATATCCAACAGTTGGAACACTGCAAATACAAGCGGATGCACTCTTTGTGTCCCAGGTTAAGTATCTGCTTTCAAACTCTACTAACTGATCCAATACAGTTATTTCTTCTTTCTACAAAGATGTGTTTTGTAAACACATTACTTATGTTGGAGCATCACAACTGCAGCACTGCTGCCCATGGGAAATCATTCTTACCTACAGTTCTTTTCGTAGAATCATAGAATTGTTTAGGTTGGAAAAGACCTTTAAGATCATCAAGTCCAACTTAACACTGCCATCCCACCACTAAACCATGTCCCTAAGCAACTAAACCATGTCCCTAAGCAAGTTGTATTTGCCAAGTTGTGAAGGAAAGACTGTAGTGGTAGAACGATGCAAAAGTACCTGTGACAGATTGTCCCAGATCTGCTGCTTGTGTCTTGCTTGACCACCACTGCTTTGTGCTGTGAGGTCTGTAAGGGCTATTGTCTGTGGTATAAGGTGCCGTGAGTCTTACCTAAAAGGAAATGGAGTCTTACCCTTGAAACTCAAGCCCCCAGGACTTCATTATACCCTAAATCTATTTACTGTGAAAACCCATTAAACAGATATGCACTGTTTGCACAACCTATTCATCTTTATTCCATGAAAATGGAAGAAGTCTGCTTAGAGACAAAGACGAGCATTAAAAAGACCAACTTCTTTCCATTCTTCCTTGAAGTTTTATTTTGATTCCTGTTTTTCAATGGCACCACAAATGTCATTGCTTCTACTGATGAAGCCTGCTACCTAAACTTGAAAAACAGTACAGCTTCTTTTCAGAGTTGGTTTACATGTTGCCTCAAAGCTCTAAAATGATAACGCCTCTCTCAAATACATACTTTTGATGGATATTTCTGTAGAATTTGGTATGATCTGGGGTAGGTTTGGAGCTAGCTTCTAGGTTCATAGTAATGGACAGATGAACAGGTACGTACCTACTGCAGATGTTGCTGTAGATTGTGTGGATGATAAACCAGTGACACTGGATAAACTGCTATTTTCTTGAAGGAAAAAAGAAAACAAGAAAAGAAATAGTATTAATTTTCATTTTAATTTACTATAATTAAAGTACCCCAACACAATAATCTCCTCAGGGTATCTGTGTTTGTATGCTACAAATGGGAATAGAGCAGAGAGTATTCCATCCCAAAGCAGATGGTTTTATTCCCCTGCAAAATGCTTCCAGATCTCAGTTCAACAAGAACATAGTTACACCGTATGCATAGCAGTGCCCAAACGGTCTGCATCTGAATTCGTTGTATCTCCTCTTTTTGTTCTCTTCTACTTCTACGTCATGCTCTCTTCCAGTTACTGTTCCAAGCCATACTGTCACTGACTTTCTTGACCTACTTAAGCACTGTTTTTTTTTTTTTCTAGTACCATTTCCTGTCCCTCAATCTTTACTTTCATTTTGCTGCATCTCTATTACAAACTGGGCTTATGCTAGGAACATACTGTAGTCATCTCAAGTAGGGACAGACCTATACCTGTGAAACAGCTTTCTGTTGGGCTTATGCTCTCTCTACACAAAAAGATCCTAAGAACGTACTTGTTTCCAAAGACTTAAAATGTAACCCATGTCTCAGTCTTAACGCTTTTGTCCCTCTCTCCTTTCTTTCACTTCTACTTTTTCAGTTCTCTTCCCCCCCCTCCCCCCTTCCAAATCATGTTACTTCTAGGCTCTTAGGCACCCTTCCCACTCTCACTTCTGTCCTCATTGCTGCACCCTTCTTCAGTATTTCTTAGAGGTTAACAGTCTCTTCCTCCTGGCAAAGATCTACTGGGCTGTTTGGTAACTCCTGTTCCTGCCCGTACTTCCCTCCCATTGTTCTGCACTGTTGTCTATGTCCATTCTGTGATTATTCTTTTCTCTGAAGTAACTGATCTTTCACAGCATCCTCCCACGTTGCTAGAGTTATGCGCCTTGCAGCAGCTCTACTGCTTTTTAGAATGGCTGGAAAACAAAGTGTGTAACCTCAGAGATGACGAGAATAGCAACACAGCTACCAGAATCAAGAAGCAGGCCTATTTCCTGCTGTTCTTACCACTGGAAAAGTGTAGTCTAAAACAGTCTGGTCAACCCTCTTTGCAATTGCAGACATATTATGAGCAAGCTCAGGTTTAAGAACAAATGCAAAAAATTTACAACTTCATACCAGCTACCAAAAAGAGGGAAAAAGAAACTACAGAGGGAATTACTTTGCCTTTTCTTTGGTATAATCATAGCTAACCAGTCCCACCATTGCACACTGCACACACAGCCCTTATACTGACATACCTGGGATATTAAGTTGCAGATTTAATTGTCTTTGAGAAACAGTCTACGATTGTACAATTACAAATACATTCTTTCTTGGATATGTTGACTTTATACCAGCATAAACCATGGATAGGCCTGGGGCTAAATCTTTCCCACACTGGCCCTAAACTGTAACCAGAACACAGCTTTGGGTTTCTCCCAAGTTCTGAGTGCTTACTTCTGCAACCCCAGGAACATGTCTCGATGTGGACTGCATGCTCATACAGGTGAAAAGCAGCCAGCTATACTGCCTGGAATTTGGGTGTGAGTCAGTGATGCAATTAACAGAAGATAGAGTGAGTCCATGAGCAGAGTACTAGCTATACATCCCACTTGTTGGCCAACAGCAAATGAGACAAGTGAAGTAGTACAGGGCAAAAATGACTCAAAGGAATATGCCTTTTGCATGGCACATGCTTAAAGGTGTACAGCTTAACACAGTCAAAATGAGATCACGCTAGGAAATAAATATGTACTTTAGCAATGAGCTCAAGCACAGTGGACTTAGAATCCATTTTGATGTTAAAAATCAAATGAAAAAGTGCCTTGCCTCTTTCTCAAGAGCACTGAATTCTAGCCCAGCACTTATTGAGCTGGTGGTTCTCTTTTCAACCAATTGAAATTGATGTTGGCAGCTATTTCTAGTTCTATACATAATTTTTTCCCATTTTATTTCTCCTCTCTCTGTTGCTCTGAGGCACCCAAGGATATGAGGATTGTGTTCTACTGTTCCTCTTAAATATCCTTAATTGTTGCAGAATAGAGTACCTCCCTCCTGCCCTACAGCTGTTCACAATTCAGTAAAATAAAATAAAGGGCAAACTATTACAGGACAGTTTAAGGCATACAATAACACATATTGCTTTTCTCGATGCTACTGAGAACAGCAACAGAAATGCCACGAGTATTACCTTGCAACTTATGGTCTGGACCCATACCAATGGATGTAGCACTGCTGGAGTTGTTAGTCTCTTCATTTCCTACATAAAACCCAAGAAGAATAAGATAGTTTTAGGTGCTTTATTGCTAAGAAGCAACAAAAAGCCCAACCAAACCAGCACCTGTCACTTGCTTTGGGCATATAAATGACTAAACTACCATGGACAGGAGTTAGGTATAATGATATAAAAGCATGGTACCACAACAGCCTGCCCTTAGCATGTTAAAAATGACAACATTTGCACCATCCAACTATAAAATGAACTGGAACTCCTTCCCATCCTCAGTTTTATCTTCCCCATCATCACCATCACAAGTTCTCTTCTTCCTTGAGATCAAAGGGGACTGAAAGAAGAGGTAGAAAATCAGGCACCTTCTGTCAGTAAAAACATATGACCTGCATCACCTACAGCAGAAGGAAAAGGATTTCTCATGTAAATCTTTTCCAATAAAGTCTGCAAGGCCTTTGCAGGCAGATGGGGGCTTGCTGCATGGACAGCACAGTAAAACAATAAGCTCCACTAAGAAGCTGCATTACTTAGTTTGGGACTAACAGCATGTTAATGCATCCACTGAGCATTTGGCAGGTGGGGAGATCACACCTGTAGTGAAATATCATCATACCCTAAAGACTAATCGAGGCCTGATTACTCTGTCCTCAGGCCTGGTCTACAATCAAATGGTAAAATTTAAAGATAAACCAGAGAGAATGAAGTCTTGCATGCATACGCATGCAAGAGGATCCCTTATAACAGTATTCTGCTAAAGGCAAGCAAATAACCTGAACTAAGTATCACAGAAATAGGGCATTTTCTTAGTAGTTATGAAACCTCAGCGAAGATCTCAGAATGATAAAGTTTGCAACTACAAATGGCAAACCACTCACTGTATCTTACCCCTGCAGTATCAAGACTGAGGGCAGCACTGCAAGATATGTTAAGACTGTTTAACTGGGTAGCTTAGGGAAAACAAACAAAAAAAGGAGGATGGGACACAGCTAAACTAAGCTTCCCCAGGAAGGACCCGCTCCTGCAGAAAGTGGTCTACATCAGAGCTGGTTCCCCTGCATTTAACAATGACCTGACTGAGGAAGCTAAGTCAACAGAAAACGACATTACCCCCCTCCCCAATAACACGCAATGCGTTTTTCTGCCTCAAGGAACTTGATGAAGTTCAACAAGGGCAAGTGTCGAGTGCTGCACCTGGGGAGGTCAAACCCCATGCACCAGTACAGGCTGGGGGCTGACCTGCTGGAAAGCAGCTCTGCTGAGAGGGATCTGGGAGTCCTGGTAGACGACAAGCTGACCATGAGCCAGCAGTGTGCCCTTGTTGCCAAGAAGGCCAATGGCATCCTGGGGTGTATTAAGAGGAGTGTGGCCAGCAGGTCGAGGGAGGTTATCCTCCCCCTCTACTCTGCCCTGGTGAGAGCCCACCTGGGGTACTGTGTCCAGTTCTGGGCTCCCCAGTTCAAGAAAGATGAGGAACTCCTAGAAAGAGTCCAGAGGAGGGCAACAAGGATGATAAAGGAACTGGAGCACCTCCCCTACGAGGAAAAGCTGAGGGAGCTGGGCTTGTTCACCCTGAAGAAGAGAAGACTGAGAGGGGACCTCATCAACACATACAAATATCTTAAGGGTGGAAGTCATGAGGATGGAGCCAGACTCTTTGCAGTGGTGCCCAGCAACAGGAAAAGGGGCAGTGAGCACAAACTGAAACATAAGAGGTTTCAGTTGAATATGCGGAAGAACTTCTTTACTCTGAGGGTGACAGAGCACTGGAACAGGCTGCCCAGGGGGGTTGTGGAGTCTCCTTCTCTGGAGATATTCAAAGGCCACCTGGATGAAGTCCTGTGTAACATGCTCTAGGTGAACCTGCTTTAGCAGGGGGGTTGGACTGGATGATCACCCTTGCCATTCTGTGATTCTGTGAACCAGCAGAAGGGGTTCCCTGTAGGATTAGATGAAAGAGAGGGGCAAGAACCAAAGGCGGAAGGGAAGCCAGGGCTGTATTTGTCCTAGTTCAGATAAGCTTGGACTGCATACCCTGAAAGACGTTAAGGACCTTATCTGGCTTAAAGATGTGATTTTTTTTTCCCTCCTCAAAAAAACCCCAAACATTGATCAGTTTCTTAATTTGGATCACAAGCAGTTGCTCCAGAACACAAAGACATCTTAATATGGGTACTGCATAAGCATAGGCCACATCAGAACACATGGCAGTGAATGGGACAGGTGAGAAAAAGAAAATCTTGAAGGGACACCATTCCCAAACTGTTCTCCATCCTCAGACTCTGCGTTTGGATTTGAAGCCGCGTGTATCACTGCAGGGACAGGAGGAGACTTCAACCAGGGAGGCAGGAAGGACTCCTGGGTTAAGGCAAAGGGAAAAGCAGCACATGCTTTTATGCAGCGATGGCTCTGAGAACAGCTGAGACTCATTTGAGACCACAGCCTGCACACTGTGCAAATGGCCCAAAGTGAAACAGTGAGGGTTTCTGGCCTTCCCCAGGGAGCAGAAGTGCAGGGGTTAGAAGTCTGCGCTGACCCAGGTGCACACGTGCAGGCGTCAGTACAGGAAGGAAAGGGGGAGAAAGCTGGCAGCCAGCTGCAGCGCTGAAGGTCCTGCACATGAGCAGAGGTAAAGCTCTTTCGGCCACAGGGTTAGTTGCAATTTTGGACCTACAAATCTTGAGTAGAGAAACTCTGTGCTGATGCTTGTTCCCACCGTGATCCAGAGGAGAAAGGGGAGGAGGAAAAAAAAAGGGGGGGGGGGATCTCCTTGTCTCCTCGTTCATTTTTCATGATGAAGAAGAACCGAACCAAGGAAATACCCAACTTAAAACAATGTGCCGAAGCACCACATACTGGAAAAGGACAAGGAAAGGGGATCAACAACATTTTTGTCAGACAACTTTGTTTTCCTCTGTTTAAGGTCAGGCGCAGATGCACAGCTAAAAACAGAACTGCTTGTGGCTGGCCAGGGTGTATCTGAAGGCAAGTGTGCTTCCTGTGAAACGCCTCGGCACAGTTTGGTACGCCGAGCGCTCCCAGGACCTCTTGTGATTTTGTTGCTCTAGCGTGTAAGAAGTCATGAGTTGGAGACCATTTGGAGAAGCAAACTTTCAAAAGGGCAAAACCAAGCCAGGTCTTCCATCTTTATAGCTGGAATTAGGCTTTCAGAAGTGGCATTCAGACACAGGAGCTGAAGATCCGTGCTTGGGCTAAACACGTAGATAGATGCGGGGTAAGTGATAGGGATAGCTCTGACACTTGTTGAAAACAAACAGGACAAGATTTTAAATGGACTTGATTTTGCCAGATCCTGCAAAAATCGACACAGTGGATAACACCCATGAACCTTTAACATTAGGAATCTGTACCAGCTCAGGCACATACCAACTTACTGTTCTCTGGAGATGAACCCTGGTAGAAGAACCATACACTGATGAGTGGCACTACACATTCAATTCCCTGCATGTGGGTTTGGTCTCAGTTTGCCCACTCCCGCATTCACATTTAAGATAAACACATTTCTAAGGACTCACAGGCTTTATGTCCAGTCTAACTAAACCTCATGCTGCAGAAAGATGTTGGTATATAAACTCACATTTTTACTAAGCACAATTTTACACATTCATTTTGGGGACATCTCAAAAGTAATTTATAAAATTCTGTCTAGGCATCTTCTCTTTTCAAGTTGCATAGCAGGCAAGTAGGAGAGTTTTATGCCCAAGCCATTCCGCTTTTATTGGTTTAAAAACCAGGAGGCACTGACAATGCACAGTCCATCAGAAAGATCTCCAACTTGCACTGTAACCTCTAAGCAATCCAAATGAGTAACTGTTTTGGTGCTGTAGTGGTTAAAACAGAGATGTTAGAGCAGCAACATGAGCATAACCATTCCCTAGACAGTCTCCACCATCAGGCTACTCATTCTTCTCAGTTGAAATGGGTGAAACTCAAATTCTGGAGATTAAAACAAAACCAACCTCCTGACCCCAAATCTATAGTAACATCTGCCAGGCAACTTTCATAAACTATAAATTAAAATCCCTGCTGTCTGGAAACTTTATATTTCTTTTCCCTTTGACTCAACAAGGTCTTTTGGTACCTATTTCTGAAGTGGCACTCTTGACCTACCAAGAAGGTAGGCATCCCGAGACAGAGGTCAGGCAGGATTATCTCAGCAACTTTTTGGAGGTCCTCATCCCTTAATACTGTGAAATTACTTCACATTCTTGCAAAGGGAAGTGTAAACACCATTGCACCAGATGCTTAGGGAAACAACATGGACCCAAGTAACCGCTTCTTAACCCTGGTCAATTTGAGACTGAACAACTACAACGCCTTTTGCTGAGAAGTAAGGGGATACACTGAAATCAAACTCTGTGCCTGTTTTCAGGTCTGGAGGCTGCTGCTGCTGCTCATTATTTGTATTGCGAGTCGTTTTGTATACAGGTAAGCTCTTGGAAGATGTTGCCAGCTGTCTTTTCTGTACAGAGCAGGAAGGGGGTAGGGGCAGCTTTGGGCCAGGGAGTGTGGATTCTCCTTACTTGCTTAGATATCAGCAAATCAGCTGGATTTTACATAATAGTGGGAAGGATTTTTCCTACACCATAATATTTTGGTGGTGTTTCTTCCACTGACTTGTCCCAACATATAGAAATAAACTTTCCAGCAGAGTAAAAGAACAACATTATACTGAAATAACCAGCCTGCCCAAAAATCTTAACTGGAGTGAGGACAAATCTACTGCTACTTTCACTTTTTGCATAGTGAAATCACAGTATTTGACGGGTTTCACACTTTCTCTTGTAGTGTTCATTAGTGAATTACAAACTTTTGCTGAAACCAACACAAATCTCAGCAGTTGATTCTGGAAGATTCTGAGTAAGTGGGCAGAAAAAAAGAAGTACTTTTACAGATACATTAGACTGAGCCTTAAAAGGGAAAAACTTATTATAAATGAGGTCTAGACAACAAATTCACATATAGAGGAAGGACTACATTTGACTGACAAAAGTTAGATGAGATCATCCCTGCCCCAGGAGACAGCACTGACTGTACGCTGAGTTAAACCAGCATATGCACGCCGGAAGCAGCATGATAAAAGGCAGATCAGGCCAATCTTACATCAAATGAAATGACAGTCTGTCATAAAATGGAGGCCATAAGATCTTAGCAAAGAAGTAAGAAGGTTACCAGTAAACATCTTGAAAAAAGCTTGCTTTTTTTGGAAGGGAAATTATAAAGCTGCTTATGTTCACAGAATCACAGATTGGCAGGGGTTGGAAGGGACCTCGGGAGATCATTCAGTCCAACCCCCCTGCTAAGGTAGGTTCACCTACAGCAGGTTGCACAAGACATCGTTCAGGTGGGTTTTGAGTATCTCCAGAGAAGGAGACTCCACAGCCCCCCTGGGCAGCCTGTCCCAGTGCTCTGTCACCCTCAGAGTAAAGAAGTTTTTCCTCATATTCAACTGAAACCTCTTATGTCTCAGTTTGTGCCCGCTGCCCCTTGTCCTGTCGCTGGGCACGTTCCTCATTTTGCTTTTTTTGGTACCAATTGGTATTACAGCTTCACCAGACTAAACAGCACATATTAACACCGTTGGACTGACTGACGTTCCTCAACATTATTTACAGCAGGTTAATTGTGGTACCTATCTTTACCTTGGAAAACTGTGGAGCACTTGTATGGGGCATTTCAATCTTCTGAAAAGGCAACTCTGGCAGCTCAGGCTTTTGTATCTCTCATTTTATTTGAGCGCGTGCAGATGATTATCCCCTGAATCTGGTCTACTACCGGAGTTAAAGTACAAGAAAACAGGAGGCTGTGTATTCACTAGACTCGGCCATTAGAAAGAGGCATCGGTGCAAGCGCCTGGCACGAACATGACCAAAGGCATCACCCGTCCCAACAGCGAAGCCACCATGACCCCAAAGCTCCTGAAGGCCGCTCGCCACGCTCCCAGCACGCCTCGGAGAACAGCACCACGAAGGGCAAGGGCAGCCTTTCCTCCCTGCGCGGGGCACGGTGGCCTCCCCGG
>NW_009260174.1:498303-532491 GCF_000687185.1 Egretta garzetta | reverse complement strand
CGCTCTCTCCCGCCGGGGTCCCCTCTCTCCCGCGGGGGATGCGCTCTCTCCCGCCGGGGTCCCCTCTCTCCCGCCGGTGTTACAGCCGGCTGGGCAGCAAAGCGTTGTGCTGTCCGTCAGGAGAGGCGAGTTAAGCGGAGAGGAGTCCGCGCTTCACACCGTGCCCGCAGAGGGGATACCCGCGTAGCACGCTGATGGGTCTGTGAGCACCCGTGGAAACGATTATTAACGTGAGCCAGTCCATTTTCTGAGTACCATTTTAATAATACTTCAGTAAGTTTGCAGATGACACCAAATTGGGCGCGAGTGTCAGTCTGCTGGAGGGGAGGAGGGCTCTGCAGGGGTACCCGGACAGGCTGGATCGATGGGCCAAGGCCAACTGTATGAGGTTCAACAAAGCCAATTGCCGGTCGGTTTACGTGGTGCTGATTATCATACAGTCTGGTTGTGTTTTATGCTGTTAGGTCACCAGAGCGAATGCCGTAGAGGTGTTCTGAAATTTCCCTATTTACTTAGAAAATTGTGGAACCAGCTACAAAGACAATAGGGAACAGTGAAAGGTAAAAATCATGTTCAATTCTTCCACAGTTTTCTTGTGTACCTCTAACATAAAGTTGATGTTAGAAATTTATTTTTCAAAGGGAATTTAATATTATGTTCTTAAGAGTGAAAACTTGAAGATTATTTATCAAAGGAAGGAAAACTACATGCTGCTACAAATTGCTTTCTAATAAGTTAGAGAAAAATACTTTTAATGTGGATAATTGTAGGATGATCATCAAAGCTGCAGGAGAATATTTAACACCTATTGCTACATTTATGTTTGCTGCAGCACAATGGTGTTTCCCTGTCAAGCGATGCATCTGAGCCAGAGAGGGAAAGTGACTGTCCTGAGAGCGCACGGGCTGGATGTGAAACTGTGCTCAGGTACTGTGTGAAAACTAGTTCCCTTCCCTAATGACAGAATTATCCTTTTATGTGCATTTGCTCTGTAAGTGTCTGCAAGTGAGTGGCAAACGAAAAAGCTGAATAAAGATCTTAATTATCTTTTTTTTTGTTCTAGCCTAATGAGGCCCCCACAGTTTGCATTCAGTGAAAATAGCTGCATGTGTTATACTTCTGGCATTTTCTTATGCCTTTGTTCTGCATCGCTTCCTGTGTGGTTCTCGTGACTAAGGTACCTGAAGACCAACGTGCGCCTTATTCCCCTGAATTTTCTGAGATGATCCTCCAAAGCTTTTCTTTATGATGACAGTAGGGGTAATAGGTGCAGCTAGCCTAACTTCAGTAAAGCTTAGAAATACTAGTAATCCATATGTTGCTAAGTATAAGGGCCTCTGTTTGGTTATAGAGGCAAAGCTTATAGTGAGAAAGGATATTTTTTATTAAACTGACATATATTTAGAGGATAAAGGTATTAATTATGTAAGTTTTTCAGCTCTTGCACAACTCCAGTGAACATCAGGCTTAGACCAGACTGGAAGCAATTTATTTTGGAACAGCCTAATTAACATTGCTCAACTTGTGTATCTGCAGGAAAAGAGTAGTTAAGATGCACGGAACAAAGAGACGTCATAGGCTTGTGGGAGCTAGCTACATAACTCCTGTAGAAGCGATGAGTTAGCAGGAGCTGAGATGTGTTGCAAAATAGTACAAGCTCTTTATGGTGTAAAGGCAGAGGTGTTGGCAGGTCTTGTGTTGATTGCTTTGGTGTGATCTTGTTCCATTTAATGTTTATTGTTCTGTGGGAGGTGAATTTCTGACAATGTATCTGGAGGTGGCTGGGAGTTGTTCGTATGCTGAGAAGGAAACATTCTGGGAAAACTTAGTGGAAGATAGCTCATTTTGGTATGTGGTGTAATTAATGATTTCCCATATAGTTTCCCACAGGATTGGTGAGGGTGTTTTTTTTGCTTTTTTCCTAATTTTGTATGCGATAGTGTCCCAGAGCAGTAAGAACGGAGCTACCCCACAGTGCAGATGAGCTGGGTTCTGAGGGTGACCACAGGAGTTCACCAAGCAAAGGCACAGTCCCACAGGACCTGAGCAGGGTGGGGTGGTGATAGTGGCAGGGTCCACCAGCAGTCTCAGACAAGCCAAGGTGATGAGCCTGATGCAGGGAGTCCAACTGGGAGGGAACAGCAGGAGATGGCTCAGAAATAAGGCTATGGCATAGGTCTAATGTCAATATAAGGAACAGGATTATAAGACTACTTCTTTTGTCAGTCTGGAGTCCCTCCAGGAAAACTAGTCACTAAGTTAGGGCAGCTGGAGACAGGGCACAGCTATGATGCTGCTCAGGCAGGGAGTGAACTCTGGCTCAGGCCAGAGCTGAAACAGTTCCTGGATGAATGAGCAGAGGGCACGTGGTGGAGGTCCCAAGTGAGGTTGGTCAGGGCTTATTATTATCAGTTAAATCTTACTAGCGCACTCATGGCCCTGACATTCAGGCAGTTCATTCAAAGGTACAATCGACCTCCTAATGTCCTTGACTGGTGAAAGTTGTTCTTATGTCGGTGAGGTAGATGTATAACTGCTAGGACATTGACACAAGTATTACAAATGAAAGTCCCACAATGGAATCATCAAAATCCATGGATCTTAAACATAAGCATTTCAGATCCATTTTGTCCATAAGACATTAGAATGGCTTTGTGGAGATGGTGCAGGTGAAACCAAACAACAACTCCAGAGCAGGGTTAACTCACAAAGATAATAAAAAACAGAAACACTGAGTTGCAACAATGAGAACTCTTTATTCAACAGCTCCAGGGCAGGGTTAACTCACAAAAACAATCAACAAAAACCAGAAACACCCAGCTGGAACAAGGAAAACTCTTTATTCACATCTGAAACCTGATCCTCAGGAAAGACCTACAGAGGCAAACCTGGGAACCAGAAGTACCAATTCCACTCAGTATTGATAACTGTGGACTCAGTATTTACTCGGTAAAAATTTTATGACCACTGTAGTTTTCCGTACATCTCATTGACTGTTAACCCATTGTTGTTCCACGGAAGTTCACTTCTATAAGCTGTCACATCTACTAGTTGACATACTTGATCAGTTGTCTTCCTCGCTTAAGGCGTTTGAGGAATATTAATTTAGGTTACACCTAGAACAGTCATTCCCAGCCTGTACTTAGCTTGGTGTCTGCTATGTACGGATCCAACTTGTAAAAAAGTTATTATTACCCACCCCAAAATGTCTTATTCCAAACATAATAGATGATGCCTCGCTTTACAAGTAATGTTTACAATGTTAAAGCAACACTGCTAGCTAACAGCAAAGTACTTCTAATCAGGAAAAGACAGGAACATGCGACATGTTTTGCTGAAATACTGGCAAGGGTAGCTTTAATTCATGCTTCTTGGCAGTGCAAAGTTAACACTTGAGCTCTATAGAGGGAGTGATAAGAACCAAGGTTGACCAAGCTGGCAATCTACTTCATCAAGGGTGTTAGCAAATCTGCATTTGTTTGGGTTTCTTCATGCATACTTTTTAAAGAGTAAGGCATTAAGTGCTAAATTATATCGGCACTACCAGGCTATATTTTGTTAAGCAGCAATGCTCACAATGAAATATCAGCATCCTGTGATTCAATACTGGCATTTGCTTGAGCTCAGTCTTGGCCCAGAAGTGAACAAGTGTAATGAAAATCAACCATAATTCAGTTAATTCGGTCAGAAAGATCTGTATACATGGTTGTTTGAAAAGCCTTTAACTCTATGAATTTTCTATTCGTGGACAGCTTTAAATTTTCCAATCCGTATACCAGATTTTTTATCACTGTGTTGTACTTGCTGTAAGTGTGAACCTCCTGATGGCTTTTCAGCTCTACAAACTCCGCGGTACTAGGTCCTATAGGGAATTCATTATTAGTGTTGTATTCCTGTGGATGCTGTGCCTGGCGCGTAGTTTTGCATGCAGGTCCTGAGGCATGCACCCTTTCAACCAGGGATCTGGTAAAGCATGGAGCCTGCTAGGAGGGTGCTCGGGAGTCTGGAGTATGTACGGCCAGGAATGTGGGAAGCATACCTGCTTAGTCCTTATCTGCTCTTCCCTGTTGTCTTGCACTCTGATGAGCAAGAAACTGACTGCAACAGCTGCCTGCTTCTCATATAGTGTAGTGCTTGTCAGAAGGAAAAAACTTACAGTTGACCTGATTTGAATGGGTAATTTAAATAGTAAAAATAGAGTGCTTTCCTCTTATACAGCAGTTTTTCCATACACATCAAAACGCTTGATGAAAATTAATTATAGTTGACTTTTTGACTGTGCAGTTTCCAGTGAAAGCACACAGATACTTTAGTGAGTGGGAGTTTAAGATGCTCAGCAAGATAGCTAATGTCTTGCTGTTGTGCTGTGACAGAAAGAGGAGGTTGTTGGCTGAGTGGAATGAGCCACCTTACAGAGGTGATACCACAAATGTTTGTAATGGTGTAAACTAGGAAATAGTAAAAAAAAAACCCAACAAACCCAACAACAAAAACCCCTAATTGGATATTCAGGTGAATTTCAGTGACCCAGAAGTGAGTAGTTGATTTTGGAGCCTGGCCAGTTTGATGGGATGAAGAAACAACTACTCTGACAAAATCTGTTACAGGACCTTAATGGCACAGCCCTTGGTGTGGCTGCCTGTTGGTTTCACACTGTCCTGGACAGGGGATTTATGTATTTGCCATGGACAATGTTGCTGCCTTCAGCATTTGGCAGGTACCACCTGGGCATGTCTGTCCTAGTGCTGATTAAGGCTAACCCCAGCTGCCTTCTGCCATCTGATTCAGACTTGCATATTGATGTGTGTCTATGCAGACAGAAAGAGAGGGACCTCATAGCAATAGATATGAACACAGCTGCCATCTGCTACATTAAATCAGATCTTGATCTTCAGAAGTAATTCTCAGTACTGGAGAAAACTCTTCCTATTACACAACATTCTCTGAGATGAAACTGAAAATACACTTTCTTTAAAGATGAAAATGCATATTTTCATGCAAATATAATTGCATCAGAGGAATGAATTTCCCAATTAGTTGAACACATCAGCCAGGGTACTTGGCACTAGTGGCTGTTTGAGATAATATTCTACACTGTGTGGATTCCGTAATATTAAAATCTAGAAGTCTTGTCTTTATGAAATCTTCTGTTTATGAAATCTTCTGTTAAGAAAAACAGAGATTGCTAATAGTGACCTCATTTTTAAAGAAGAAAAAAATGAAAAATGCCCACAGTTCTAGAGAGTCACATGCATCTTTATGTCTAATTAGCCAGAAGCAATGGAGTCTGTAAAAAAAGCCCATGTTATTTTAAGAAGGATTTTAAAATGGAATGTCTAAAATTCATTCTGATTCTTGGAGCCTTAGGTTAGTGTGTGTTCTACGCAAAAAGTAAGGAAGAATACCTTAAGCAATCTTAACTAACTCTCCCTAAGTTGAAGTGGAAAACTAAACATTGACCACATCTGAAAATCAATGTTTTAATAAACAAACTGAAAATCAGTCAGAGTTGGTCTTTGCTGAATGGGTTTCATAATCTGAGAAATTCTATTAAGTCCCAGTGTCCTGCTCACATGGGAGAGAAAGATCCATGTAGAAGTTCTCCTTTCCTCCCCAAGGCAAAGTCATTTACAAAATACTAATCTTTGGAAAAAATTAGAAGGATAGGGAATGTTATTGAAGATGTCCCATTATATTGGACTAGGTGACCTCTAAAGGTCCCTTCCAACCCAAACCATTCTATAATACTATGATTCTATGAATATAACACACTTGATTGTACTGAGATATATTTGAATGGACCAAAAAATGTCCATGTAAGCACTTTAAAAATAAGGAATAAAAACATCAAGAAGTGTTGTTTTTATTATCAGTCGGATGGAGTAAATTTTGCTCTGTGTGATCTGGATTACATCCAGGATGACTTTTATTGATGTCCTCGGAGGCATTCTAGACTTACACTGATGTGAATGGGAGATTAATTTGTCTGTTCTTTTCAGATGGTTTCTACTTGGTACTCCCATGAAATAGAATTATTTTCTTTTATCATTGTAGACTAACGTCCTGATACAGATATCATAGAATCATAGACAGGTTTGGCTTAGAAGGGATCTTTAAAGGTCATCTAGTCCAACCCCCTGCTACCATCCCCAGGTCCTTTTCTGCTAGGCATCTTTGCAGCCACTCTTCCCCAAGGTTGTAGCGTTGCCTGGGGTTGTTGTGCCCCAAGTGCAGGACCCGGTGCTTGGCCTTGTTGAATCCCAATGCAGATCAAGCAGATGCCAAGATGAGTGTGCTATTAAAGGAGGGACTGTTGCAGGGAAGCATAGAGTCAAGTGGAGTGACTCTGGGAACAAGGGGTGTCCATTACGCCAAGCGTCCTGATTTTCTTCTCAACTGGTTTGGTTTGCCTTTGCATCATTAGAGCATCATCAGATCAAAAGCTCCTGAGCCTTCGTTCTGGCCTTTGCAGGTCATGCATGAGCACTGCTGTTGCAAGGAGCATTTGGCTCTGTTGTGCATCAGTTGCATTGTATTACCCAATCAGCAACCTCATGGATGTAAATAAGAAGAATCCGAGAGAGATGACAAATGAGATTCTACTACACGGGAATTAAAAGAGCGCTGCACCAGCTTGCATGGCACAGGCTGCCCCAGAGATATCTGCATCATTGTCCTTGTTTCGGCTGGGATAGAGTTAATTTTCTTCACAGTAGCTAGCATAGTGCTGTGTTTTGGATTTAGTACCAGAAGAATGTTGATAACACACTGATGTTTTCAGCTTTATTATTATTATTATTATTATTATTATTATTATTATTATTATTATTATTATTATTATTATTATTATTATTATTATTATTATTATTATTATTATTATTATTATTATTATTATTATTATTATTATTATTATTATTATTATTATTATTATTATTATTATTATTATTATTATTATTATTATTATTATTATTATTATTATTATTATTATTATTATTATTATCACTGTTGTTATTCTTCTCTCTTATTAAACTGTCTCTATCTCAACCCACGGGTCTTACTTTTTTTCTTTTCTCTGATTCTCTCCCCCATCCCACAGAGGGAGAGGGGGGAGTGAGCGAGCGGCTGCGTGGTGCTTAGCTGCCAGCCGGGTTAAACCACGACAATCATCAAGAACTGGCTTATGTGCTTTGGCAAAACTTAGGTTCTACTGTGACTTGGGGAAGTCACCAAGCTATTGTTAAGCTACCAGGATTGTCTTATCATCATAGATTTATGATTTTCTGAGAACGTGAGGGTTTTTCCAATCTACATCATGAAATGTTGGGGAAAAAAATCTTTACTAATAGAGTCTGCCCTGGATTGGATGCACTCTATGGGAATGTTGCAGTCAAGCAATTTGGAGGAGCAGCCATAGGCGTCCTCATGTGAACCACCTGTAGGGAATTCCATGGCTAATGGCTGTTTTGTAGGAGAAAACAGGTGAGAGAGTGAAATGTTTTCCTTTGATGGCCTCAGGTGAAAATTCCCAGAGGCAGAGCACAGCACGTCCCACGTACTTGACAACAAATGACCTCGTGGCGCGGTCTGCGCGGAGCCCGCATACCGCAGGCTGACCTCTGCCTCCTGCCTCATCCCCACTCACCCCAGAGGTTTCCCCCAAAAGACCACACAAAGCAGAAGCAGCAGCCAATGGCTCCTGAATCCGAAAATTTTATGTCAAGGTCAGTTTCAGCCAGAGAGGGCGGGTGGCGCGGAGCTCCCCTCGTCCACGGCTGTGGGAGCCTCCAGCTGCCGGCGGGACCATGGCGCGGTGCAGACTGGGGCCGTGTGTGCTTCCTTGGCCTTAGGTCAATGGCTTTGTCGGAAGGTGCCGAAACCTCTGGCTGAGCGGCTGTGTAGGGAGGGGCCGGGAGTGCGCCATGGTCTGGTCCCGTCCCCGTCTGGGCGTGCGGCTGCAAAAGGCAGGGGAACAGCAACACCCAAAGGGAGCAGGCACCCTGGCTCCCCATGGGCAAGCCCTGCCCAGGGCTCTGCCAGCCTCAGGCCAAGGCTGTCAGTCCCACATCTCCCTGGCAGCCAGGAGACGCCCATCCCATGGTGGCGTGGGCCACCACCAGTCAACCGCCCACTCTGAGAGTGCCACTGCATCACTAGGTTGGTGCCAAGAGCTGCTGTCATTTTGGATTCCTTAACTTTGTGTCGGCGCCCTTGTAGAAGGCAGCGAATCTCCCTGGCTGTGTGGCCGAGGACAGGAGCGCGCCGTGCCCTGGTCCTGTCCCTGTGTGAGCCTCCGGCTCTGGAAGGCAAAGGAGGAGCAGGCGCCCTCTGTGGCGCCAGGAGCAAGCCCTGCCTCCCTGCCCGGGCCCAGCAGCCCTGCCCTCTCCTCCCTGCCCTCTCGCCGCAGCCCGGGCTCACCGCCATGTCACTGGGGGGAGCCAGGGCTGATGGAAGGCCCAGCACAGTACCACATTTCTTTTAAAAAACAGCTACGTTAAAAAAAAAACCCACTTAAAGCACTCCCAACTTCCCAAACTGAGGTTGTCTCTGCTAGGCCTGGCTTGTTCCACCTTATCTTCACTCCCATCCCTGTCTCTACTGTTCAGGCTTCTCATTTCTCTCCCAAACACCTCCCAGACTTAGTATTCCTTCTGCCAACTCCTCCTCTGAGCTGAGCTTCCATTTGCCTGGTAGCTGCCAGGCATTACCCTTGACCGGCCACCAGCTAATTCCAGTCTTCCCTGGACCAGTCGTCTCTGAATTTCATGTCTTCTGGCCCAGCTGATACTATTTTGCCTCTGGCTGTTGCCGCCATCCTTTATTTCGTAACAGGAGACGTGCTTCAGTCTACCTCCTTGCTCTTCACAGGCCTTGCTCTTCTACTTTTTGTATTTAAATCAGGTTTCTCCATTTCTGGACCCCAGAAGAACCAATGCTGAAAGAAGGGAAAAGAAAGGTTCCTTGCCGTCATGCAGTGCAGACTCAGCTCTGCGAACTCTCTAAGCTCACCTGGGCCCAAGGCTTTAATGATAAAACATGCATTGAAGCGTTTGTTATCCTAAGGACGGTAAAAGTTCTGGTTTTGACGTAAAGAATATTTTTGTTCTTCTTGGACTGTCTTAATCTAACCCCCTTCTTTTTTCATCCCAAGCTCTTCTATACAGCTTCTCTGTTATTGACCTCCACAACCAATAAATCACTCTTTTGCATCTACCTACCTGATGAGACAGGCATGCGCATTCTTCCTAATCAGTTAGACCTGAAGTTAGACTTACTCACAGCCCACGTGCTTACCTTTATTTGGTGTTGTATCATACATGCTCCTAAAGGTGTGACAAACAAGGCTATGATACATGTGCGTAGCCTGTGTACAATATATATGTCCCTGTGGAAAATATTTACATAAAAGAGGAAGTAAAAAAGACTTGAAAAGGAAGAGATGCTGGTAAAACTATCCAGACCCCAAATCTACAACTGATTTAACTAACGTTTGTATCAGACCTGAAAATAAACATGTTTTACCAAGACCTTACAAGAGGTACAGTAAGCTAGGATATGAAATTATCCCAACATTATTTGGGAGGAAACACAGCTGAGTATTTGAAAGTGACATAGAATCAAGGCACATAGAAGAGTTTTTCAGATTTGATGGGAAAGTGATGCAATTCAAATGTTTACTTTTATAGCATTGCAGTTGCCTTATCTGATTTAAATAAAATAATTCCTGAAAGAATTTTAAATAAAAACTGCATCAATTGAAGTAATAAGAATAATGAAAATTGCGTATTTTAAAGTCATAATACAGTCATACCTTTCATTTTCAATGGCGTGATATATTCTGATATAACATTTAGATTTTTTTTCAAAAATTACATGATACACAGAGAAAGATGGAGAGAACCCTAAAAGACAGATTATTTGTTGGATAGTACATGTCTTTTTCTATATAATACATTTCAAAACATATGAGTGGCTAAAATTTCTTATCATCTTTTTAGGAAATATTTTATTTGAAAAGAATAACAAATCCTCACATCAGTTGTTTTGTGCACCCAATAAATTGTTCATAACCCTATCTAATATGCTTGCTTTGCAGTCCTTTTGCTTCCCATAAAAAGTGTGCAGATTAGTAAAATATGTATTTGTTTCTATTTTTAAATAGCCAAGGTTTCTAGATCAGTTACAAAGAGTTCTTGTCTTCAGACTTTACTAATTGAGAGCCTAGCACCCTGTGACAGTGCATTGTAAGGAACAGTGTTCAGCAGTCTACTTCAGTGAGTCAGGGCTGCCAAGTTCTTTTCCTTTTTTAAAAAATTTTAATGTTATTTAGTATCCGGAAAAATGATGGAGTTTCTAGTACGTTGCATATATGTTCTTGTTTATTCTTATCTCTGTTGATGAAAACCAGTATACCTCTGATGGGATTGTGGCCCAAGGATATGTAAGTCCATGCTGAAGAAGGTACACCTCGAAGCATCTGTGGCTGTACGTGAGTGCACATCAGCTTGTGAATGCACGCTCAAGTTCGCTAATTTAAATCATATGATACCTGAAATTAAATTTGAAGTAATTACAAAAATGGTATTTTTTTCTGTATTTTATAGACATAGCCTAGAGGTAAAGTACCTACAGGGAATAATGTCACATTCACTGTTTGCACCTCTCTCATAGTACAAATTACCAGAAATGGAAATACCTTTATTACGTTAAGCATAGGCATTCTGAAAATGAGCTACAATAGAAGGTTTACAAGTTTCTGCTTCAACTCTTTAGATTACTGCTTGAAATAAAAATGCATTTAGGCACTTAAGGTTTGATTTATAAAACTGTTATTTACTTTTATGCAGGTTCTTTACATAGTTTACTTGGTAAAAGAAAACTTCACTCTCAAGAGTGCACAGTATGACAAATGGGACTAAAGGTGTGAAAGAACTGAGGTATTCTCAGAATCAGTAAGTAGATTGTACTGCAATGTATTGTATTTAAAGAAAAATAGTGGCAACATTTTACAAGTGAAGTGCTGAAGCTAGGGCTGCCTGGGGGAATGTCAGATTGGCAAAAATACTCTAGACACGGGATCCTCTTTGAAACAGTGTATTTGGTCTGATCTGGCACTTCCAGGATTTTCACACTGAACTTAGTGCTAGGTGTTTTTTTAGGTTGTTATATAAACTAGTACCAAGGTACTACCTAGGACAGCTTCTTGGCTGTCATCTAAATTGCTAGTGATTGTTACCCATGAGAAGTCTGATTAAGTCATATAAGGTCTGCCGCATTTGTAACTGAGATACAATCAGAAATCTCATTACCACTTATGTAGGTGTTCCCAAATTCTAGCATGTCGTTAATTCAGGGGAGAGGGAAGAATATTATTTTATACTGCTACATCTTCTGTAATAACAAAGAGACCAAACAAACAGAATGGAAATTAACTGCTTATGAAAGTTGCAATAGAGAAAGAATGCATCCGTGGTTGCATTCTTTAAATGCAGCCTTTATTTATTCTAATTTATTACTTTCATGTTGAAGCCCACCTCTAATGATTTCAAGGTTTTTGTGTCATTTGGCTGATTCCCTTCAAGGGAAGGCGGGATAGGCCTGATTCAGGTTCTTCCTGATCCCACATCCAGTCACAAATGTCAAGAATATTGTGTTCAATCTTTTGCAAAGCTCATTTTCATAAAGAATAAGTTGTTTATTGGGTAACCATTGGTTTCAGAGTAATGGTTGAACTCTGAGTGAATTATTTGTGAGAAGTAGTATGTAATCAGGAAGGCCACCATGACACTGTCCTGTAATTGAACATAAAAGATATTTAACATTAGAGACTCCAATTTATCTTCAAAATTTTTGCACAAATAGCAGTTAATGGAATGGGCAAATGCTTTTGGCAATGTCCTATATTCTGTAATTCATACCCGAACTGGGCAGATTGGTGTTGAATGCAAGCTGTTTTTTTCGGCACTACATTACTTTGCTCCTAGATATCTCTGCTTTGAGTATAAAGCTCCATCTAGGGAAAACCTGTAGTAATACCACAGATCCCTTTCACCCTGACATGGCCTTTAGGGCAGGATAGTGTCCCTAGATGGTGGGACAATGATTCTGAAAAGGACTTAGAAGCCTTGGTAGATGACTAGTTGCACATGATCTTCCAGTGTAAGGCAGTAACTAAAATGTTTAATGCAATCATTATGTAACTGTGTAAGGTTGTCTAAGAAAAGAGCAGAAGGCATCGATGGGGGTTTTCTGGGTTTTTTCACCCTTTTATTTGACATAATAAAGGACTGCTGGAATATATCCATTTCTGGGCCTTACAGGTTAAAAAGGATGTTGATGAATGGGAGAGGACTCAGCAGATTGAGTGGAAAACTGGTATTTTTATTAAAAATAAAATTTGTTTTGTTTAGCACAACAAAAGGTGAGCTCTAGAGTGAAGGAGGAGAAACCATCAACAACATCATCAACTCCTGGGAAAGACTTGGGACACTGGTGACTCATTGTAACGCTCCTCTCGAACTGATGCTGAGAACTGTAGGATGCAGAGGGGCTGGGGAAGGGTGAGCCCAACAGCAGAGAAAGGGGTAAATAGTAGGAAACGTACTAATAATTTTGGCTATATCATTATTAAGACTTTTTCTGTATTAGCATTCTTTTCTTCCTCACCCCCTTTTTTTTTCTATAATAATTACATCTGCAATAATAGTAATTATTTGATTAAACTGCTAAGTTAACAATTCCTAGCTTTGCAAACAAGGTGTTTTCTTTTGCCTACAGCAAGATTTGTAATGGTAGCAGAACTGGGTAAATTTAGATCGATCCTTCTTTTGGTATTCAGCAAGATAGTGAGCCACCATTTGCCACCACTCCCCTGTGTTTAATAGCTGTTAGGCTACATAAATATGTCTAAATCTTTCAGAATCCATTCATAAATTTCGGTCTCCACAGTCAGTGAATATCCTGTGTCAGTGAATTCCACAACTGAGTTATCTGCTGTGTAAGGAGAGTACATCTTCATTTAAAATCTTCCATAACATTTAATTGGGAGTACTTTACTTTTTGAGTTACAAGAAATAATGTAACTACTCAGTATGTCAGCTCTGTCAGATCCCTTCATGTGGCCAAGCTGAAGACCTCTAGTGTTTTCTGGTTTTCTGATGTGAATGGACTTCCATACTTTCCTATATCCCTGAGCAGCCTACTGCTTTTCTCTGTGCTTCTTGCTTTATTGCCTGTGAACTTTATTTTTAGGCCTGACAGAAAACAGTAACAATTTCCACCCTCAAATAATTTTTCTCAGTCTTTTCCAACAAACAGTGTTAATCTGTAGTTCTCCGGCTTGTGGCAGTTCCTGCTGTAACAAAAATCAAACAGATAATATTTTCTCTAGTCCTTTTCTGACATTTTTATTCTTATATATAAATCAAAAATAATTCCATTGATGTCAGTGGAGCTACTTGAGATTGACATTGCTGAAACTGAAAACATAATTTTTATACCATTAAGAACATCCTGCTTGAGGTGGGTTTTGTTGAAGATATAATTTTATAAAAACAGAAAAAGAAAGCATCTTCTAATTGGATGACATTTCCAGTTAACACTATTGAAGAGAAGCCAAGAGGACTGTTCTGTGACAGGCCATAGTTCATACTTGTGCAGCTCATCAGTTCTTTCCCATCAAGTATCTATGAACTTTTTACCTGTGGCAGCTTTAATATACGTTGCTAAGGCTGGACTTGCTGCTGCTGCTGGTGCAATTACATTTATTCTCCAGACATCTTATTCCCCTGTTAATACCAGGTATCACTGGCCCTCGTCTAGAGTATGTAGCAGTTAAGCCCCATTTTAGAATTAAAAGCTGAAACAACAGGACCCTTTGCGGGAAGCCAGGTTCCTGCACAGTGCTGGGGTGGGAGCTTAGTTGCCTGATGTCAGGGTTTTCCCTGGATCTGAATATATCACAGCTGACAGGGTGCCAAGGGCAATACCCTTGTTTCTCTTAGGAATGGCAGCCAGTAAAGGTAAATACATATTTTTATTATTCATCTGAGAAGGAAAAAGTGCCTTGGGTGGAACTGTATATAAGTGAGAAAGAAAAGGGAGAAATATTCAGAAAGCAGTGAGATAGACAGTTATTAAATAGCCAGATGAAAATAGGGTTGGCAAAAGAACCTTGTAAAAGAAGTGTAAGAGAGAGTGCACTGGGGCAGATTGCAAAGCTTGGAAAAGCATGTTGGATTTAAGGATATATCCTGTAGAACAGGGAAAAAAAATGTCAAGCGTAAGGATGGCTATACTGGATTCAAAAAATACCTGTGTAGCTCAGTGTTGGTCTCCCATAAGGGCCACCTAGACAAGAATATAATAATAGGACAAGCATACAGTAGTAATTCCCCCAAAAAACATACTAGCTTTTAGTAATTTGCAGGTCAGGAAGTCCATGAGGTAGGAACTCATGTGAAATCATTTAATGGATGTTTTTTCTCCATTAATTTGTCCAGACGGTATTTGAACCTTATAAACTTTAAGTACTCAGATTATAGAATAAAAGGAATTTCCTCAAGAAATCACTTTCACTTTCGAGTGAAAGGTTATCACAGCACCAGGAGTGGAGTCTCACGTGGTGAAATCAGACAAGCTCCACTGAATGCCACTGTTAACAGTGTTAACTGTTAACATACCTCACTGCAAAACAAAACAAAGCTCTGGGAGTATGTACTGTTCATGGAATGACCTCTATTTTTTATTTCTTTGATCTCAGACACGGTGGTATAGAAAACGAAGAGTTACAGGCTGAGATATAAACTTTAGAGATGGACTTACCATCACTTCATGTGTTGGAGGACCATTTTCCCGTAGCTGAGAACTTGAAATGACGGTGTATTTCTTACCTTGAGATGTTTTATCTATTACTCTCTGTCCATCCTTGCAATGTCAAAATGGCCATCTCACTTCATTCCCGATGAACTGTCTTTATATTTTTTTACTATTGTTTCTCTTTTTGGTAAGCTGTTTATTGGGGAAATGGATACATTAAAAGATAAATGAAAGTGTCTTTATACCCAGTATAACTTTCTTCCTAGCTTTCTTTATACAATTCAATGTTTCCATTTCCAGGATTCCAGAAGAAACTAATCCCAAGGACATCATGCCACACATTTCAGAGAAGCTCTGGACTAAAGATGATTCTCCCTCGTTAGGTAGGAGAAATGGTAGACTGAAAGAAAGGACTGAGGTTGTGTCTGAATGTGCATTACCCCAGCACAGGTAAACATTGTTACAATCACCAAGGAGAAGAGGAGCAAATGCGGACACAGTAAAAAAAAATCTAAAAATATCTAAAATGAAGGAGGGATGTTACGTAAAGAGATTAATGTGAAAGGAAAAACCAGTAACTTCAGACTAGAGGAGGGGGATTGGTAGTTCCCCCCTGCTCACCTTGCAAGAGTATGTATTTAAACTGTAGAAATTGCTAGCGCTTTGAGTAAAATCCTGTTTCTGCTGTATTTGGCAAAGGCAGATGAGAAGAGATGAAGATTCATCCTGCGGTATTTCTGATGGCTAAGGAAATGACAAGCTTCATCACGTTTTTTATGTCTTCGGATATACAAACTGTTTCAAAACCTTATAAAATAATAAATGTTTAAAATCTGGATAATGAGAAAAAGCTAGAGCATAGCACTGGACTTTTATTCAGACAAATAAAAAAATAAATAACCTGTTTCAATTTTTACTAATCAAATCTAATCTGTGCATACATCTATATGGACAGATAGATTTATATAAGACCATTGTATTTAGAAGTATTTCTTAAAAGAAAGAAAAATTAATGAATGATACAATTAAAATTATCCAAATATGTATATTTTGTCTTAAACATTTATTTGACAGCAGATGAAGTAGAATCAATAGTGTAATGTGGGTTAAAACTAATCTTTTCTTACAGGTCCTGTGCACCTCTTGTACACAATTCTGTCACAAATATATCAACTTTGCCCTCTCAAAATATCACTCCATGTTTGATGGTGTAGGCTCAGGATACCTGAATGACTGGGTAAGTCCCAATAATAGCTTCTCTAGGGTAGTAAACGTTACTTTTTAAAAACAGAAGTAAAGTTTATCTTTTATATGTGGATGGTCAAAGGACCCATCAGAAATGTTAACACATTTGAGAGTTCATTTGCTGCTTGTTGTACTATCTGGAACAGCAAATCTGCATTTAAATACATTTTTATTTAAAAGAACAGTAGTACAAGCAAACAAAAATTCAAAGCCCTACCAAAACAAAATACTATGTGATTACCCATTTCTTCTTCTGTACCGAAGAGGAGGGAGCAGATGCTATTTAAGTGACATAATGCACTTAGATATCCTCAGATATGTACTAGAGAGAGCATGTAAAAACTTACACAGAATGCAGTAGAATAAAGTGAAGAAGGAATAGGCAGCAGCACCCTTACTAAATTTGCTCTTGTCCCTAATTTCCCCTAATGGTGGGATCTATAGTAGTAATTGCTGTGGGCTTGTGGACAGGTACCGTGCACTTTACAACAGGGTGTAAAGCAAGTGCAGTTTGCCGAGCTGTGCCACTAGATGGAGGCAGATATTGCATAGTTCACATATAGTAGGGTGGGGTGTGCCAGTGGCAGCCGTTTTCCCCAAAGAGAGGTCCTGTATGGAAATGGAAGAGCAACAGGAGCTTGGCAAGAGGTAAGGTGCTGCTGACAGATCATCAGTGGTACCTTTGCTCTCTCTGAGGATAACAATCCCGGCTCCTACTTGATATCACATGCTGTGGAGATGCTAGCTGAGTGCCACTGCCTCTCAGAGATGTTTCCTTCAAGACACAAGGGTGCCTCACTCCCACCTGGTGCTGGCCCTGCTGCAGGCCAGTCAGCCCCTGTGCTCGCTGGAAGCTGTAACCCAGATGTGTCCCATAGTCAGGACAGTCTTCTAGGAGTACACCTCTGGAGTTTTAGCCTATTCATCTCAGTTCATATGGAAATTAATTGTACACTGGAAAACAAATCTGCTACTTTCAATCAAACATTTGTTCTCATGCCTTCCTTGTTTGTCAGTGCAGTGCCTCCTCCAGCATGGTGCATGGATTGTCCCATGTGTCCTTAGGAATGGTTCTTTCTGCACAGTCTTTCCTCAGATGATGTCTGTCTTCTATGTCTGTTTTATCTTAAGATGCACTATTGAGTGACCTGAGCTCAATAAAGAGCATGGTGTGTCTCTGTTTTGTGCTATGTTCCCTGTGAGGACTTTGGCTAAGAGAACAGGGTACTTTCTGTCAACATTGCAATCTTTCCAGGACCCCCCAGGTCAACCCAAGTTGGTGGAGCATCCACACAGGCCATGGAGCTCACTAGTACCATTTTTCATAGTCTTTAATGCATTCTAGGATCTGACCCTTTATTCTGGGACTTACGGTTTTTCTTGCACGTCAAGACTCCTGTGCCCTCAAAATAATATCCGCTTAGCACTAGCTATTTCATCTTTGAGCTTCATGTGGAAGAAATGTGTCCTGGTTTTGGCTGGGATAGAATTAACTTTCTTCCTAGTAGCTGGCATAGTGCTGTGTTTTGGGTTTAGTATGAGAACAATGTTGGTAACACCCTGATGGTTTAGTTGTTGCTGAGCAGTGCTTACACCAGTCAAGGTCTTTTCAGCTTCCCCTGCTCTGCCAGGGGCACAAGAAGCTGGGAGGGGGCACAGCCGGGACAGCTGACCCCAACTGGCCCAAGGGCTATTCCAGACCATATGACATCATGCTCATTATATAAACCTGAGGGAATAAGAAGGAAGGGTGGGACATTCAGAGAGATGGTGTTTGTCTTCCCAAGTCACCATTATGCATGATGGAGCCCTGCTTTCCTGGAGATGGCTGAGCACCTGCCTGCCCATGGGAAGCAGTGAATGAATTCCTTGCTTTGCTTTGCTTGTGCATGTGGCTTTTGCTTTCCCTATTGAACTGCCTTTATCTCAGCCCACGAGTTTTCTCATTTTTACCCTTCTGATTCTCTCCCCCATCACACTGTGAGGGGAGTGAGTGAGCACCTGTGTGGTGCTTAGTTGCTGGCTGGGGTTAAACCACGATAAAATGGCTAGTAACTGATGGGAGTTTTTGCAAACTTCTGTCTTACCAGAAGTGAGAGACCTTTCTGAGGGGGAAGCACTTGAAGGAACCATGCGTCATACCCTATCCTTACATATACTTGACACTCTGGATGTCTCAGTCAGTGACTTATTCCAGCCGTCCCACCATCTGGTGCTGCTTCTTGCAGCGGATATTAGGTTAGATGGGCTGGACTAATAGGAATTCTTTATGGAATAAACTGCTGTTCATCTGGCAGGTCAGGAGCTTTAATTCTCTCTCCTCCCCTCTTCAGCTAGTTGGTCCCTCTTCTTATGGAGATTGTAGGCTTGCTGTCTTGCCATTGCTGGAGGCACTTCCAAGGCAATCACAGGGCAGTGATGATCCCATGGATGGTAACAATCCTTTTTCTGCTGCAGTACTTTGAAGGTAAAGTGTCAGGGAGTGATTAGAAGAGATCAGAAGGAAAGCATGAAAAGATAGTTTCACAATGTGACAGAGAGGAATTGACCTTCATTCCTTACAGCTTGTTTCACATCCCTTCCAGCTCCAGGGAGCCAGGAGGAGCAAACCCCAGAGATCAGTTTGTACCCAGAAACTTGACTGGGAATTACACCTACCTTGGGAAGTGTATTAGTGTTGAGATGCTATCCTAGGAAACTTATATATCTGGTGACTGAGACAGCAGGACATGAGTTTTCTGAGTTATTTAGATTAAAATTACTTCTCCTCCTTTCCACCCAGCCCTTGAGTTGTAACAGATGCTACCACTTTCTTGTGTCCCACATTGCCCATCAGCAGACTTTCTTCTCTCAGGTGTTCTCACCAAACCTGGGGCTGGGCAAAATTTTTCCCAGTTGTATGTGGACTCAGAGCCCTTGCATCACCAGGCAGCAGCTCTTGAACTGGAAAAGGCTCTTGGATAAACACTGGGAAATGCTGTCAAGCGTTTGAGAGACTAGACCTTTGTGCACATTTGGCAAATATGTTGAGGTAGAAAATGACTTCTTTTCCCACCAGGGACCATAAAAAACTCCTAATGGAGAAAACATTGGTCCCATAAGAGTTTATCGTGTTAAATATGCAAAAAAGCTCCAGTGTTTGTAGACCAGTGCCTGTGTGCTGAGTAAGCTATTCTCATCCTTCCCAACCTGTCCAAGGACTGACCCTAGTGGAGGCTTTGAAATTTCTCAGGTGATGCTTTGCTCAGGGAGCTAGGAAGGCATAGCCATTTTCTCCTGGGGTTGAGACATGGGTGCATTTTCCTGTGTCATTTCAGCTTTTCAGTTCTGGCAGGTGGACAGGCATCCCACCCTGCATCAGAAAGTAGCTCAGGCCCCCAGTACAACTGACCAGCTCCAGCAACCAGGAGGCCATCCTAGTTTTTCCAGGGTTATGCCTGTCTGTGCTTGTTCTTGTTTTCTGGCAGTGTGGGTTAGTCTTCCAAAGGAGAGAAGGAGAATTCCTGGTATGTTGGGTTTTTTTAATTTCAAAATACTTGAGAGGTGTTTGAATATCATGGTGGACAACAGAAATCCTAGTCCACTAATTCTTAAACCTGCTTCTCTGGCAAGCTGGGGAGGACACAAAGTTGAAAAGCTGTTCCTTTTGGGAAAGCATCCCAGCCTGTGCTGAAGGAAGCACTGTGGAGACCTTCTCCTCTATGTGTGAGCCATATGGGAAGCATACTTTGGTTCTGAGGAGGCAGCAGTAGGTACTGTGAAGGCCCAGGTCATGCATGGGAACTGAAAGCCATCCAGGAACAGGGTTTGTGCCTCCAGTAGTAAATGCACATAGGCTCTTTAGGTACCTATACCTGTATTTGGAAAGATATTTGTCTGTCTGTCTGTCATACATGCAGGAGTTATTTAAGTCCCCGGTGAAATGATAGAAGGAAAAAAAAGCATTAGACAACAGAGTATACAGGGTTTTTTTGGTTTTTTTTAATTGCTAAGTGAAATTGTATAAAGTGCAAATAAATCAATATAAAAATTCAAGGAGAGAAAGTGCATTCCAGGAGTTTACCATTTCAATTAGCCAGAGGATTAAAATTGTTTTGGAACACTAAAACAAACAGATGTGAATTCTTTGGTCCTTTTGAAGCACTTTCTTCAAGAGTTTGATGACTTTCTCCCTGTGGGAAAGAAGCACAAAACATAGAGGCTATACTGGAAATGGACAATGCAGACAGCTATGCTTTATTCCTAGTGTTCCTCTAGTGTGCCCTGAGGAAGGTGGTGCCTAAGGAAAAGCAATCCTGGCAAAGTTTACCCCGTGGAGTCAATTCTGGTTATGCTCCACTCCTACTGCTGAGTAGTTTCTGCCCTCAGTGAACTGCCCCATTGACTTGGTAAGTGGCACAGTATCTCTTATTTCTCTGCCAGTAGCCCCATTCACTGAAACAATTTGCAGAGCAAGATCCACAGGATTTGTTTGGCAATATGTAGGTGCACAGGAAGACACTGTACCAGACTGCCGCACTGCTGCTCCATCACCTCTTGGTTGCAGTGGGGACACGCCACAGGAGGAACATAGTGGACAGAGTATACAGAAATGTGTTTTTCCCAAGTTTGTTCCCCTGCTTTCTTTTTGGTAATATAATGAGGCCCTTGCAGTCAGGGAGAGTAGTGAAACCTGTACCCCAGTAAGCTTTATCTTGAAAATCAAATCTCATAAATTTACCGTATAACTTCTGAATTCCTCGCCTATCGTCCTCTGAAAGTCTGAAGGTTGCTGGGTTCACATATGAGTAGAGAGGGTACATCAGAGCTCCACGGACATTTGAGTGAGCAAGTCCCAAAGAATGGCCAAATTCATGAGCAGCAACAAGGAACAAATTAACTTCTGCAGCACAGAAGCATAGGAAAGTGTGTTAAAGGTATGGCATTTCTTTTCAGCATACAAAGAATCAAAGCAGCATGAGAATTTTTGTCTTTAAGTCCCTTGGAATGAAACCTTGGAGTTTTGATCAGTTATTACTGAACTTTCTAATGTAACTACAATAATTTAATAAAAACATTACTGATCCTTTGCATATGCATCTAGAGACCCTGAGTCTCTTTCCAACTCTGCTTTTAGTCAACCTTATTTCTACAATAAAGTAATTTTATCTTTTCATAATTTATGTGGCAAACAGAGGCTCATAGTCCTTGTTTAGCCTGTGAAAATTGCTTTAAAATATAGACAGAACAGGCATTATGTAGCTGCTAATGATAATGAAGCACAAGTACTTAGAAAGGTAGTTGAAAAGAACAGAAATGTTGGCACTGAAATGGTACTGAAGGATGAAGAATTATGGAAAGCATTTTCTATGGCTGTATTCTTCTCACATGTACAATATTTGCCTTTCCCCTTCATACACACATGCAGGTTTACCTCGATTGGACTCTGACCACCTTTCGTCTTCATCAAAATGAGCATCTCCACCAATCCCTTCTCCAGGTGCAAATGCATGAGCCAGTGTGTTACCTCTTCCGTCAAAAGGATATCCATCACCATGCTCTGCATTTGAAAAGAAATAAATGTCATCAGATGGCATCAGCTGTAATGTTTAAATTCATCAAATTGAAGCATGTTGCTTGTTTGTGCTGGTTTTGTTCATTACCATTCCTTAAAAAAAAATTCTACAATGGCAGCAAGGTTGTAAAAATGAGGAGCAAGGGTTAAGAAACACTCCAGATTCATGACGGGTTCAAAACTTGTATTTGATAATTCAGGCTTCTGCATATTTCAGAAAGAGCTGAACATTTTTTCTGAGCCTTTGTCAGAAATGTGTTTCTGAGGCAGCAGTCAGGGATTATTTCAGAATAAATACTTAATGCTTGACATTATAAGCACATGAATGTTTTCAATGTTGGAAAGTGCTGGGCAACATTAGTTGTGGACGTTCTCACTTGTACTGATTTTAGTGGAAGACAATGATTTGGGACAGATATCCATGTTCTGAAGAGCTAAGTTCATTTGTCCGCCAGCCTTGGGGTACGGTCTATTACCTACTGCTGTCACAGTGGAATGTTACCATTTCCTACCTCGAGTGCAAGATCTGATAGGATGGTATATTTGTACCAGCACTGAAAATTTCCCCCTACCCCTTAGTGAGCTTCTGGCTTGATTGAGGAGCATCTGGGGACTCAAATGCCATTCTGCATCCTTTCCCTCAGACTACGTGGATGGACCTTGGGGGAGGCCTAACAGGCAGAAGAGACCTAGTCCTAGTGCGTGACAAGAGATTAAAACCCATTCCAGCTTGCAGGATCTGTTCTCACTTTGACTGGCACATTAGTCGACTCTTCATGGCAATGTAATGTGCTTTCCATCAGTGAAGCATGAGACATTTTGCTGTTTGTATGCAGTCATCTACTTCTAAGCCAGGTGCCTGATCTTCACTTACAGTCAATGGAAATCTAGTAAATATTGTGAATTGATCTAGAGAACAAGTCAACTAACCTTAAAGTAGGCATTTAGTTTGGCTAAGTTGAGTCAGCTTAGATGCCAGGCACAAGTTAAAGGTATGTCTACATTCATGTATTAGTCTGGATTGCAAGTGAGCTTCTGAAGTGACTCTACTGGTCACCCGCGTTTACCACGCTTTGGCTCGCACCTTGGTGCAGTCTTGGAGTGCACCAATGGGATTCCTTCTATAAGAAAATCAACCAGAAGAGACTCTATGACCAAACCTAATTCACCCCAGCTGCCAAGGACTGTTTAGTCCAGGGAACAAGCCTAGAACTAGACCAAAGTAAACCTACCTGAACCTGTCTGAATCCAGCCCATGGAGGCTGGGTCTTCAGAACCAGTGGGTTTGCTCTACAGATCTGTTCCCATTAGTTTGCACTATTTGTCAAGGCAGACAGAGCCTTGAACATCTAAATTTAGGTGTCTCATTCTGAATTCTCCCTCCATTTCAGAGCTGCAACTCTGAAAGGATATTCCTAGGAGTAAAATTGGATTATAACATATAAATTTGGTGGTATGATAAAGAAGATAAAATTTATGCAGACTTCAGACTAATTCCAAACGGTTCATTCTTTCTTAAAGCTGTGGCTATAAAAATATATGCTTTGAGTCAAATATGGACCATTTAAAAAATGACAGGTATTCTCACCACCACGTGCAAATTGAATCACAATGTCTGCAGGTCCCTTGAATACTCTCTGGAACTTCAGTGGAGTCACATCACTCCATACCATAAAAGCTCTTCTGATTGCATCATCCACTTTCTTTTGGGATAGATCAGGTGTGTAATTGACAATCCTGGCAGCAAAAGGAAACAAATTAATGTCATTTATGGTGTGAAAGAAACGCCCGTAGTTAAATTTAAAGCAACCCTTTTCCCCATAAAACCTGAAAAATCACTAACTTGTAAGTCAAATGTGTCTTTTTCCATCTTGGATTTCCGGGAAATGTTCTGTAATCTGCTATATCAGGGACTCCACATCTGGGCTGTTTCATTGTTTCTTCTGTTTCTGCATTTAATTTTCCAGTTACAACCAGGTGAAAAAACCTCTGCATTTCTTTAATCCTCTCTTCTAAGCTTGGGCTTTGTGTTTTTGTAAGAATTGGAAAGAATTTATCAAGATATTCCTGGAAGAAGCAGAGGAAAATAAAAATTAAAATGTAAATTTGTGATCTTTTGTGATTGCATTTTACATTTGATTGAATTGTTTCATCATGCTGCAGTCATGGCTAGTTTTAGATGTATTTTTTCTTCCCATTTCAGTTTACCAAATGCTGTTCTTTCTCTAGTACAGATTAGCATATATAAAAAGAATTGCAATAGCAGTGAAACAGTGTAAGTAAGCAATCCTTTTAAGTAAACACAATTTACTGAGCATTCAAATCCTCAGCCTGCCAACATAGTCTACGTAATATTTTTGAGCTGTTTTAAAAATTACGTGCTCCCCTTTATTTAACACTTGGAACTTAGTCTCTTTTGTAATTTAGACTTTTAGGTGTCTAAGCTAGCCAGCAAGTTTAAATTATTTTATATTACCTTGGCAAAACCTGTTGTGGTAATGTAAGATAAGAAGATAATAAAAAACAGATAGGAAATGAATGTAGAAGCTGAATCAAAAATCAGGTTATTCATAATGCAGTTATGTTGTCCCCCTGGTAACATACCTTTGCATTCTCAAGGTCTGTGTTGCTCTGTGATTCTGGTTTACCTTGTGCTGGAAAAGCAAGAGTCTCTGGTAGGAGGATGGCAGCACAAAGTAGGAGGTATTGCATAGTGCCCAGCTTGTCAAGGAGCCTTGCTACAGCAGAATGGGTTTTACCTTCTGTCTCCAAAGACCACGGCTAAAATGCTTATATAGATCCTGATCCAAGCGGCAATTACATACGTGACTCACTTTTTGGTGGTGTTAATGTAATGTCATCACTATTCTAAGAAGTAGATGAAAGCATGTTAAACAAATCTTTCCTTTGACTTCCCTGTTGATGACATGTCACAGCTAGCAGCCAGCTTTGGCTCTCTGTTTTCATATTATCCCAGTAGTGAAACCACAGGGTCATAGGGAAGTTCACTTTCTGTAACTTCATCAGTACAGTTACTGTATAATCACTTCTTACTGCACTTCCAAGTTCCTTATACACAAAGGCATTTTGCAACAGCCTTTTGGTCAGACAGCCTGCTGGTATTAGTTGATGCAGGGGCAGAGATGAGATGGATGGGAGCACTCTCTTGCTGAAACTACTGGCATTTCCTAGGGAGCATGAACAACACTCTCTAGGTAATTTTTCTGATTCAAATTCTCTTGTGAGGTATCCTATGCTGCAGGAAATCCAGTTCAGTGAAGCTAAAGAGGTTTCTGCTGTTTTTACAGAGATCAGAAGAGAGCTCTTTAAATGTGCCCTCTAGAAACAGGAGGCTGTGTGAAGCCTTTGTCCCTTTCCTCCCAAACAAGATGGCCTTTTGGGAGAGTCTCTTTACACTGGAGAACTAGATATAAAACAGAATTTACAAGAATGAGTGAAAGCCCTCAGGAAAAAAAGAGAGGCACTTACTTACCCTAACAAACGTGGAGCTATCTTCTACCTTTAGCTGTACCAGTGCAATCTGACAGAGGTCCATGAAGCTGGACAGAGAAAACCAAAGCTGGGCAGGGCAGCCACAACCTCCCTGGTCTCATGAGACCAACACTGGTCTCAGCTTCACTCCACCAAACCCCATTGGAAGTGATAGTTTTTGAGGACTGGAAACACCAGTCAACAGGCTGGCTTGTGATTTTTTTTCAGGCTGTGCAGTTTTGTGACTATATTACCTCTAAACTGAAAGCAAAGGTACATAAATGGGAAAAGACCATTACTGTTTCCCACAACAGGACAGTTCCTATGGGTATAGCTGAACATGTATGGAAGAGTTTGTGGGTAACTAACTTCAGTCCAATGTACTTCTGACTGACGTGATTTGAGAGATGATCTGTACCGAAACACTGCTGAATTATGCAGGAGAGGACTACATTACACAGTAATGTCTTTAGCAGTTGCTAAATGAACCATGCTTCCACCTGAGACTGAAAACTGCCCAGATACCTGCCATGTGATCATTTCTGTACATTTTGGTAGGCTTGCAGGAAATCTATTGATGTCCAAATTTTCAAGCTTGATTAAAAAAAAAGCTGGTTTATTGTTAGGAGCAGGTTCATCTTTTTCTTCCTCAACAACTGACTTTATGTCTGACTGGCAGTAAAGTAGGATCTGGACCAGGGTCTGGGTAGCAGGGGATGGGAATGTGCTTAAACCACTTTGAACTCTGTGGATCTAGCATGTGGTACCGATTATTTCCTCATATGCACAAGAGGAATTTGAAAGCCTCCAGAGCCCCATTCCAGTTGATAGTCTATTGAGCAACTCACATGTGTCTTTAACTGCCATGGGCAAAACTGAAAAGGAGAGTTCAAACACAAGAGCTTCCTGAGAAAGGACAGGTGTCATGTTCCATTTTATTTTCTGCTGGAAATTTGTCAACTCCCCTCTTTTTCTTTTTTTTTTTTCAAAAAAGAGGGAGGGTTTTGATGAACATTGGGCTTGAATTGAAACCTAATTCTAGTAAGATCAATATCAAAAGGAAGTGGATGCTGACTTTTAGATTTAGCTGGGTGAATTTTGCAGACTTTATCTTTTTGTCTTTATTTTGAATGACAAAAACTGTTATGGGTCAGGAAAAATAATTTCCTGCCCAAACATCATAGTCATTTACATTCAGCAGAGAAGCTGTGCCTATGCCAGAGACTATGGCTTGTGTAGAGAAAGTTCAAGGAGGTTAGAAGAAATAGTTGGAAACATTTAATAATAGAAGTTGCTGTAGCCACACAGAAAATAAAAGTGCTCCATGATGTAAAAATCTGTTAAGAAGACTCACAATATTGCCACTGAAATGTTTACACTGTGACATTTTCTGAAGCGAGTAACTCTGCTGTGAACAAGGATGCCTCATGAAACTATGTCCTATGCCGAACTCATTGATGGGCATCAGAGCTTTTGTGGTCTAGAGTAAAATACATATATAGAAATTAAGACCTGAGCCTCCTTTGGACATGAGTGGGATGAAAAAGTGAAGTAGAAATGAATTATTCAGTGGGGAATGATCACCATTTCTTGGTCATTTGACTTGGACAGGAGGCTCAGCTGGATTCTGCCCCACCTGCATGCAGCCAACGAGTGGAGTTAATGTGAGTCAAGAGCTGCTCAAATGTCTTTGTGAATGTTGTGGGTCTAGATGGGCTGGAGTTAACTTTCTCCATAGCAGCCTGTATGTTGCTGTGTTTGGATTTGTGGCTAAACCAGTGTTGGTAACACAGTAGTGTCTTGGGTATTGGTGAACAGGGTTTTCACAGCATCAAGGCTTTCTCTGTTTCACACTCTGCCCCCACAGTGTGTGGAAGAGGCTGGGTGAAAAAGAGGCTGGGAGGGGACACAGCCAGGATGGCTGACCCAAATTCTCCAAAGGGATACTCCATCTGATATAATGTCATGCTCAGCAATACAATTAGGCTAGCAGAAGAAGAAGGTGAAGGGAGAGTTGTCTTCCAACGTAGTCATTGCCTGGAGACTTGGCTGGGCATCAGTCTGCTTGCGGGACTTGATGAGCCTTTACATCACTTTCCCCCTCCCACCCCACCCCTTTCTTTCACTTATTAAACTGTCTGTACCTCAGTCCATGAGTTTTCTCTCTTTTGCATTTCCTAATCTCTCACCCATCTCCCTGTGCATTGCGATTTCTTGAGACTAAGCCCAGTGAAGCATAGTCTGCTTCAGAGCCTTCCTGGTATTTTTCCACAAAATGAACCTTCATCCTCCTTCTTGCCTCAGCTTTGCTTGTCACCCTCCTTTTGGATGTAAAATGGCCTCTGAGCAACACAGATTTGAAGTCCCCTCATGATTGTTACGGGCCATTTTTCTTGGCTGGGGCCTAGACTGTAGAGGGAGGCACATCTCCATGGCTTCTGCACTCCATTTCCATAGACTTTACCCCTGAGGGAGCTCTCTTCAAAGAGAAGAATCCAGGGCTACGTACCCCTTTTGCACGCTGTGTGAGGGTAAAAACCTCCAGCCATCCCTGCCTGGGCACCGGGGTCGTGCCGGGGTCCCCACACTGTGTCAGCCCATCCCTGGAGAGAGGAAATCCAGCTCTTCCTTCCTGTTTGGTTGGATCAAGGTGCATTGAGCTATTTCCCAGCAAGATCTATCTCACATCCCGCTACTTTAGGGGAGGAAAGGACGGAGGAAGGGATTAGATGTTCAGGTTCAGCACAAACAATGCGACAAGAATTAACACATCTAGGTTACTAATAATGTAGCAATCAAACTTAACATTTCTCAACTTGTGGATTTACCATCTCCTTACAGTGCCTAGAATTGCTTTGCATTTAATGACTTTACACTTAAAACAGTTGTTTAATTGGGACACCGTGAGGGAAAAAGATCTAAATATAGAGATAAGTTTTTACAATAATAATCTTGAGCAATAAACCTCAAGGGAAATGGCATTCTTGTAAATGTTACCCACCTGTGCTAGTTCTGACATCCTCCATTTTTTAATTTGTCTGCTCCATTGGTCAGTGATCAGGAGTCTCTCTTTCCTCCAGCTAACAGACACATGTGGACCTCTCAAAATTTTCCATATAATAATTTGCTTTGTTCAGTTTAAGTCAAAGTCCTAAGATACACCCTTTAGGTGCATGCAGCCCTTCCTCCCTCCAGAAGCACATGTACAGGGCCTGGGGAAGGGAAGAGGGAAGGAGGTCAGCCAGCCGCGTTTCACTGCAGTGTGGATCCAAACCTTGTTGAGCAGGAGCAGTGGCGTAGCCTCCTACAGTCCCCTTTCACTTGTGAGTCCCCTTTTTGTAGCTGGCTGTCCCTATCCATCTGTAAGTCTGGCTCAACACTGTCTTTAAAGAACTGAGTCAAGATGTGATCTAAAGCCCTGTGTACCTCTTGTCTTGACAAAACCATATCCCTTCATGTAGAAAACCTTTAACTTAGTATTTTGACTAAGGCAACCTCTGATTGCTTGTAACCCTGCAGCAAATCTCTGTGATAAGCAGCAGAGTCCCATCTAAAACAGATTGATCATGTAACGCTGTTGCAAGGGCAGGCAGAGTAGCTGTGACAGCATGGGGAGGCATCTTGCACTCCATCTATCCACACTAAATGTGACCAAAACTAAGGAGCAGTCAGTGTCTGAAGCTTTTCCTGACTCATCCTGAGGATCTGCACATGTCTGTACCATGCTGGGACAGCACGGTCAATTTGGGTTTCGGTGGTGATGGAGGCCAGGGTTTGAAAGGCTGGGTAAACACAGCAAGACTTCACCTTCTTTACCTGCCTTTACCCATGGTGAGCCTCATGGACTTGTATAGGTCTTTGGGAAAAGTGCTGGGAGTGTAAGTAACGTTAACCAAAATTTTGCATTTAGCCTGATTTGCAAAATCATATTTGTATAAAAAAATTAAACAGCCCCGAAACACCAGAGAGTTGATAATGTCATTGTAAACCGGCACGCAGTAAAGCAATTCCAGAAGAATTACAGACTTACCACCAGGCTTTTATGCTCTAGTATAAAAGGTGTGAGACTGAACTTGAATGCAGTCAACACAAGACTGGTGTAGAGGCTTGATTTAAACTCATGTGTATTAGAGAGAGTTGAGATTCAGCTAGGAGGATTGCAAAAACTAAAACGAGCCATATGTGAACACATAGGTGAAAAATTTTTTTACACCTTTTTTTTTTTTCCCCAGTGTCAGCTATGATCACGTTATTGTCTCTATTCAAATGATTTCCCATTCACAGAACTGACTCAAGGCTGGAAGCTGTCTGCTGGTCAGACAGGTCCTCTGGGTGTGGGATGAGTCCTTTTCTGTCTGATTTCCAGTAACTGAGTATAAAGACAGTAACATCACCTTGTTGGTAAGCTTGGTTATATCACTGAGATGTTTTTTTACCAAAAATTTCCTTCCTTGAGCAGAGTTGTAGCCTCTGTTTCACACAAAGCAAGTTATGCTGAGTTTCCCAACACGGTGGATTTTGACTTTGGCACCCTGAAAAAGCAACACAACCATTAAAAAGCTGCACAACCAAATAAGGACTGCTTGCACTCGGGTGGTGAGGAGTGAGTCACGAAGAAGCCTCGCTAACTTTAGAACAGTTATTCACTTAGCTGCTCACTGTCCTGAGTGGTTGCTTAAGCAAACCCCACGTGAGTATTTATCACTCCATTTCTTTGAAACTGAAGGGGTACACCAGGCCCCGTGCATGTAACTAGATTCCTAAAATCACCTGGGTTAGCTGTGGCTCGTAACTGCCTGTTGATCCCTGCCTGCCAAAGGCACCGCTGAGCTGGGCAGTTCAGGTGTTGCTGCTCACGTTACGGACACCTGCAGTGTGCTATTTCCCACCCCACAGGCTGTCAGCCTGAGATAAAACCCCCTCTTATTATTCCTGCATGTTTTAGTAGTACTCCTGACTCTTTCTGTGATGCATTTATCTCAGATTTTTCCACAAAGCTGCAAGAAGAAATAGAATCAGATGTAGCCACAAGACCTCTTAATTGTTCTTTTTATTCTGTTACAATGAATATATCATTTAAAGGCAGTAAATCTGCATTAAGAAATGTTTGCCTTATGAAAGCAATATACAAATTATTGCATCACTGCCTCAAGGAGATCCATAAAGCACGGGAACATCTCACCTTTTTTGGATTTCTTTTTGCCCTTTCTTTTTTATGGTCTAATATTTTACTTTTCCATCCTGTCTGCTTTTCTACATTTCAGTTCATTTTTTTCTCTCAGAGGGTCTCTTCTCTAAATTATGTAAAATTTACCAAGCTATTACAGCTTCTTCCAACCAAACAATATTTGACAAATGATATGTTATAATAGCGTGCAAAATTTATGCAATAGGTATAGACTTGATGGGGTTGCAACTGATTATAGCAGGAGTTTGACAGTGTGTAATTTGTACAAAGCTTAATAAATGCATTAATACACGCACTTAAAAAGAACTTTGATGTTAATCTAAAAAACCAAATATCCAAATGTCATTTCATTTCTTGCAAACACAACCTCCTGCCTTTTGTAAGGCAATAACTCAACCTCAGGCGAAGCGTTACTCAAGTGAAGCCCTGTGCTTGTTCCCCTCTCCTCATTTTTCTTTGTTCCAAGAAATGAATTTTGCTTTGTCCTCACCCTCTCGAGGAGGCTACAGGCCAGAAATGGGAAGCATGTGAGACATCTAAATAAAGAGGCAGGGAGATGTTAGTGTATGGGGTTTATGTGGCAAGATTTTGGTAGCAGGAGAGCTGCAGGGGTGGCCTTTGTAAGAAGACCCACAGCTGACCCCATGTCAGATACAGCCAGTTCCAGCAGCCTCCGAAAGACCCACCTCTGCCCAAAGCTGAGCCCATCAGTGATGCTGATGGTGCCTCTGTGATAACATATTTAAGATACAGTAAAGAATGCCGCACAGGAGCTGGGAGAGAGGAGTGAGAACATGTGAGAGGAGCAGCCCTGCAGACACCAGGGGCAGTGAAGGAGGGGCAGGAGATGCTCCAAGCGCTGGAGCAGAGGTTCCCCCTCAGCCCCTGGTACAGCCCATGGTGGGGCAGGCTGTGCCCCTGCAGCCCAGGGAGGCCCATGGGGGAGCAGATCCCCACCTGCAGCCCAGGGAGGACCCCATGCTGGAGCAGGTGGACATGTCCTGAAGGAGGCTGTGACCCTGTGGAGAGCCCACACAGGAGCAGGCTCTTGGCTGGGACCTGCATCCTGTGGAGAGAAGCCTACAGAGGAGCATGTTTGCTGGCAGGACCTGTGACCCTGTGGAAAGGACCTACGCTGGAGCATTCTGTGGAGAACTGCGGCCTGTGAGAAGGACCCACACTGGAGAAATTCACGAAGGACTCTATCCTGTGGGAGGGACCCCGTGATGGGGCAAGGGAAGAGTATGGGGAGGAAGGAGCAGCAGAGATGACGTGTTATGAACTGGCTTCAATCCCCATCTTCCCTGTGCCACTTGTGGGATGACAGGGAGGGGGTGGAGGAGTTGAGAATGAAGGAGTGAAATTCAGCCTGGGAAGAACGGGGAATGAGAGGAAGGTGTTTTTAGTTTTGTTCTTATTTCTCACTATCCTACTCCATCGTAAACTGGCAATAAATTAAATTGATTTTCCCTAAGTCAAGTCTGTTTTGCCCATGATGGTCACTGGTAAACAAGCTCTCTGTCCTTATCTCAACCCACAAGCTTTTTTTATCTTATTTTCTTCCTCTGTTCTCCTGAGGAGGGGGAGTGAGAGAGCAGCTGGGTGGGCACCTAGCATCCAGCCAAGGTCAACCCACTAGAGTTATAGGGCTTTCAGGGCAAAAAAATGGAAGGGGGAATTTCACATCACAATTTCATCACTGCCGAAAGTCTGCTTAGACTCTTTTCCAGGCACCAAAGTCTGTCTGTATTAAGGAGTAAAGCAGATGTGGAGGGTGAGACAAGTCCTGAGACCCAGGCACCAGTGTGGGAGGGGGCTGCTCCAGACCCGCTCAGGTCTGGTCCAGCAGGCTGAGCGTCTGCCAGCGGGGTGGGGTGTTTTGGCTCAGTACCATCGGAAGGGGACACGGTTTTCTCATGTCCAGCTGATGCTGGTGTGAACCGAAGTGCAACGAGTGCAGAGGGTTGGGAGACTGGTTTTGGAAACACACACCTGGTCTGGAGTGAAACGCTCCTGGAGGCACACCCAGCGCCCTGGCCCTTTAAAATCAACTTGACGTCATTACATTTTCTCCAGAGGCAGTTGTCACCGCCAGGTGATTACGGCTGAACACAGGTCAGGAACAATAGGCTTTTGTGTATTTTAAAACTTTATGATCCTTTGCATTAATAGGTAACAAAAGAAGATTACACATTAAAGGAAGATTCTCCTCACTCCTGCCTCTGTGTCCTAAAAATTTACTGTAAGTTTGCATTTTTACACAATGCAAGTTTAAATTTGTATGGAATCAAAGGAGGAAACTAGCCTAGGGTTTTTTGGTATTGGGTTGTTTGTTTTTTTCTGCAAGTAAACAACCCTTTACAGTTAGAGTTCATTTGTCACAGCATCCTGTCTGAGCATGACCTGCCCCAGCCCGCTGTTACTGGGGCTTGTTGGCATTTATTGCTCTGCAAAAGGTGGAAAGAGTATTAGCTCCATTGCGTCAGTAGCAGATCAGTGACCATACCATGACAAGGAGGAAAAAAAAAAAAAAACCAAGCTCAGGATGCTTTATACGACTCCAATACAGCTGGTTTTCTGTAGCTTACAATTAGTTTAAATTCATCGTTGGCGTACAGTGAAGCCAGTGGTGTTGCACCAGGGATGTGCTCTCTGTCTAGGCCACAGCAGGACGTTAGCCTGTATTGCCTGTTGCACTGTGGATTGTGACAGCTTCCCAGATCCTAAGAAAAAAAAGTAGTCACTTCAATAATGTGAATGTTCTTCTCCAGTAAAGGTGGCTTTACAGACAATAATGTCAGATCTTAAAAGAGCAAATGCATCATGCTCTTGGTGACACCAGTGTTTGTAGAATTAGTAGTCTTCGTGCCTTGCCTTGTTATCATAGTTCCGTGTGATTGTTCTACTTTCGCTTGGGATCTCTGACTGAAACCACTGAGGGCAGTTACATTAATTGCAAGAATATGCAAACAGGATTTAGCTTCTGGGGAACTCTGCCCTACCTGTCCCCAGGTTTCAAAAAAACCCCAGCCCATACCTGCCCCATCAAAAACTGCAGCAGATCATAAAACAGCTCTATAGCTGCCCACTAAGCCAAATTTGTAGGCACTGTTGCATGAAAGCAAAGTTCACATGTTCACACTAGGTGTCTTCAAGATGAAAATTTGGATCAATCTTTGATCAAGTGTTTTTGTGCTCATTGACAGTTTCCCTGTTGGACCCAATGTATAGCTGGCCTGTTATATAGCTTATAGTCTCTTCTGTACCTCTACAGAATTTGACTCTGTTGCTGTAAGACATTTCCCATGGTTATTTTATTTCTACATAGTATTTTTATGAATGTCTATGAGCCTTATTTCTTTGCAAATTTGTCTTGTAATATGAACTCAAACTGAAGAGAAGCAGTTATGAAACCAGAAGGCATGATTATTTACTTATTTTTTGTACAGAATGCATACATGCTAGAAGGCTGTTCACCCCAGGTAATATTTATGGTAGCATAACATTAACTTGCAAAGTTAAGGCACATGGAAGCCAGGGAGGTAATTTGAGATAGCCAGCATGGCTTCACCAAGGACAAGTCCTGCCTGATGAACCTAGTGGCTTTCTATGATGGTGTGACAACAACAGTGGACAAGGGAAAACCAATGGACATCATCTATCAGAGTTGGGGTAACCCCCAGTATCAGTACAGGCTGGGGGAAGAAAGGATCGAGAGCAGCCCTGCCGAGAAGGACTTGGGGGTTCTGGTGGATGAAAAGCTGGACATGAGCCAGCAGTGTGTGCTGGCAGCCCAGAAGGCCAACCGTACCCTGGGCTGCATCGGGAGAAGCGTGGCCAGCAGGTCGAGGGAGGTGATTCTGCCCCTCTACTCTGCTCCGGTGAGACCTCACCT
>NW_009260174.1:495169-498114 GCF_000687185.1 Egretta garzetta | reverse complement strand
TGTTGGAGTGGGTCCAGAGGAGGGCCACAAAAATGATGCGAGGGCTGGAGCACCTCTCCTATGAGGACAGGCTGAGGGAGTTGGGCTTGTTCAGCCTGGAGAAGAGAAGGCTGTGGGGAGACCTGATTACAGCCTTTCAATACCTAAAGGGGGCCTATAGGAAAGATGGGGACAATCTTTTTAGTAGGGCCAGCTGTGACAGGACAAGGGGTAATGGTTTTAAACTAAACCAGGGTAGGTTTAGACTAGATATAAGGAAGAAATTCTTTACAATGAGGGTGGTGAAACACTGGAATGGGTTGTCCAGAGAGGTGGTAGAGGCCCCATCCCTGGAAGCATTCAAGGCCAGGTTGGACGGGGCTCTGAGCAACCTGATCTGGTTAGTGGTGTCCGTGCTCACTGCAAGGGGATTGGACTAGATGACCTCTAGGGGTCCCTTCCAACCCAAAACATTCTATGATTCTATGAAGAGTGCAGAAAGGTGTTCTATCATTAGGGGCTCTGTAAATACAGCTAAGCGGAATGGATAGAGACTAATGCTGTGAATGGAACGAAGTGTGATGTGAGTATACCTCAAGGTGGCAATGCACTTTCTCTCATGGTGAACAAGTAGTAAATGGATACGCTAGGCAGCTAAGGGAATATTATGCTACATGAATAGCAAGAGTTTAATGGTTGGAGATACATAGGAGCAGAAATTGCTGAGAGAAAAGATTTGAATATGCCCACACTTAATGGCAAAATTTTGTGGTTAATTGTGAAAAGAAAAAACTTTCGTAATGTTGACTCTGCTTGAAACACACCAGTCTCCATTTTAGGGATGCAACCTCATGCAACTTCACTGACCTAGCAACTGAACTGTGTGGAGCCTCAGTTGGTTTAGTGCTCATGTGATATAAGCATCCTCGCAGGGATCAGGAAGCTATCCCCACTTCCCCAGTGAACTGGAAAGCCAACCCACTTGAATATGAGTGTGTCTTTCACAGCAATTTTCTAGCCGAATTCACATGAGACTGCAGTATATTTTTTTGGCGGGGGCAGGGGAGAGGAGAGCTTTGCTTGCTAGTTGTAGTAGCCAAAGCTACGTTGCTGCCACTAACATCTTTTGAACAGTACCAAAGGGAATAATATTGGGGGTTGGACTAGATGACCTCTGGAGGTCCCTTCCAACCCCTGCCTTTCTGTGTGATTCTGTGATACTCAGCTTTCATTTCACCATTGCAGATGGGAGAAGTTTCAGGCTAAGGTTAGTAACTAGCTATCAGATGAATCTCTCAGACAGTTAAAGCTGCTCTCGAATACATGACTGAGATAGCTGGATATTCAGAAAACATATCTGGATTCATAGAAGCAGGATCTGAGACACCTGCATTCTCAAAACCACAAATCTGCTCTCATTTGTCATGGAGCATAATAGCTGTCTTGTGGTAAGGCAGGACCAAAGCTGGTGCATTTTGCCAGAAATCTTACGGGTTTTTTGAAAAATACAACATTCTGAATATTTATAACTATTTATTCTCTAATTATGCTTACCAAGCACAGTTATAACATCATTATTATACTCTAGAGTGGATGAGGATGGACAAGCAATCCACATAGCTCAGCTGGGCAAGACTTGCTAAATCTGCAGCCTGTGATGTACTCAGAAGTGGTGTGGTGTGAAACTGGAACTTTAATTAGCTACTTTACAGCTTCCAGTCTCTTTTCTGAACAGCTGGATTTCTTTCACCTAATGTGGAAAAATCAGCTGAAGTTACATTAGCTTTTAATGATTATAGAGTACATCCCCGTGGGACTGAAAGAAGAGAATCCTGCAATAGTAGATAGCCAGTATGAAATCACTGTAACAGCAAATAAGACATCCAAAGCTATTGGCATGCAAGAGTTTTATAACAAGTGGAAGAGAGAGTACAGTAGAAAGCAGGACAGAAAGCAAGCATGGGCTAAGAGTATACACATGTATAACCAAAACTCTAGCTTTGCCTAAGATACTATCGCATTTAGCCCTTCTCCATGCCTCCTTTTACCAAAAAAAGGCACGCTGGCTTGTAGCACTTCTCCTGAGCCTCCCTTGAGCAGGAGAACTAGCACCAAGCATAGAGAACTAATCAAACGTAATCTTCTTTATTAGCTGGTGCTGCTACACCACCCCCTGCCACAACATGGCCCGTTCAGCTGAAGGTTGTGTCAGATCTAGACAGCACACTGAAACCTGGCTTAGGACTTCAGACTTGTCTTCTCCAGGCAGCACAGCACATTAGTAACCCTGTCCCTATCAATGCCCTTCTACAGGGCTTTTTTTTTTATTCTCACCCTGCTAATCACTTGACTAAAAGCCCTACTACAGCAACCTGTTTCCTTCCATTTTTAGGTTCCTCCCCTCAACAGCCTTTCAACTTTCACACTGTCTGGAATCTCAGCTGGTAGATAGCTGAAGCTGCATGGATGAAGGTGGCCTCAGTTGCCCTTAAAAGGGCAACCACAGAAGCAGAAGGCATGGTATATATTCACCTAGTTCAGGGTTTCAGAGGTGCTTGAAAAGAGCAAGTATTATTCAATTCAAAATTATAGCACTAAATGAACCCGTGATTTCTGTAGGGATGAATACTGTAGCAAATATGTCCTTAAAAAGAGCTGCTGGAGTCGTGTGAGGTATGTGGAAGTTTGGTAGGAGTGTCTGAACCCTCTCAACTCTGTATAATGAGGGAAGAGATCACAAACCCACGATATAGGAGAGATCCAATTTTAGCAAACTGAGTAATCTAGTCAAAATGAAATGTTGCAATATGGCTTTGAAACAGAAGCTGGCAATACCTAAAAAGTGTGATAAAAACTGGCAATGTTTGCCTCTTCTGTGGGGGATCACATTATCCTGTAGAAGCTCAGCCCTGCTGTGTGCCTTGGTTACTGACGACCAGAGCACAGGTATGGTCCCCAGCCAAGGA
>NW_009260174.1:485816-495158 GCF_000687185.1 Egretta garzetta | reverse complement strand
GGTGTGTGTGTCTCTGTGGGAAGCTGGTGAAGGGACGGGGGCTGACTGCCCACCAGCAGCTTGTGCTCAGCTGCAGAGCACACAGTGTGGGGCTTGCAAAGTCCCTGCTTCTCCAGACCTGAGCCTGGTTCTTGAGAGCTCTCCAAAAGGTGGCATTTCTGGAGCTGGTGACTGCTCCTGGTCTAGCTACTTCTGCAGCTTCTGGCTGCTGCCTGGGGGCTGTCGTCTCCTCCTGGGCTGTAAAAGACATGAACACCCCTCTGTAAGGATGTTCTGTATTGTATTCTGCTGACCTGAGGAAAAGAGATCTCGGGAAGTTTTCAAGCCTTAAAAGTAGATAAGCAGAGTTCATGGTTGGTTTGTTAAGGCTTATTAAGTCCAGTTCCAGGAGGGATGATGTTTGGCCCTGTGCAATGAATAATCATTGTGTTTAGGAATAAGCAAAAGATACCACTCACGGGTGCCCTGCGTGAAGGAATTTGCATGAACAGACATTGTCTTCTACCAGCAAAAGCGCATTGCTTTGTCTCTAGAAACCATTAATTAAACTGAGTTATTGTTAAGAAGTCAGCGTAGTAGCACTCATTTGCTCCCTCAGTGCGTTGGCTTCATTTGGTGTTGTGAATTTTAATGTTGCTCTTACGAGATGCTAAAGTCCTGTTGTGAGAGTTATGTAAAATGCTTAAAATGAGCGGGCGTGATACTTAGACCAACCTATGCTATTTGAAAGTATAGCTTGGCTTTCATTAGAAACTTATATTGTTTGACAGATGACTAATATCTGACTTCTGTGGTGTATTGTAATAAACAAAACATATGGAACTTAGGATTTTAAGTCTAGAAGGTACAGTTGTGATCATCTGTTCTGATTTTCTTCATAGCACTAAGAAAAGTGTTTCTTTAACTTTTGTCCTTGAGTTCTGTTATGGTTTTGACTGCAGTTTCCTGGGGTACCAGCCCTGCAGTCATTTCCTTGGGGAAAGTCAAATTTGACCCAAAATTAGGAACATATCTGGAAAAGGTTTTGACAGGAAGGATATTCTTCAATGGTGAGCACTTCAAAGGAAATGTATATTTTTGGCCAGATGCAGCAGCACTGTGGATGGGGAGCTGAGAGGGGCTAATGAATGACAATTACTGATAATATGGGCAATAACCCTAAACCTTCCATGCAGATAAATCTATTCCTGGCCTGAGCTAGGAAATGGAAGGAAGTGGCTAAAAGGATCCTTGTAAACTGATTGTTTTTCGACCCTTCGGCATATATCACAATACAAAATCCTTGGTGAAGAAAAGCCAGTTTTGACTGAAGGTCGATGTGAATGTGCCTGCTGAGTGGCAGGGTTGGTGGTGGCTGCACACAAGCAGGTTTGGATTTTCACTCTTCCTGGTGTTCCTGCCACGTCCTTGCTCTGGGCAGGATCCAAAGCTCATGAAATTCATCAGAAAGATTTCGCTGGTAGGAGGTAGATGACAGCTTGTGGGACATAGCCCATTGTCCAAAAGTCCTCTTTGTCTCAGTGAGTACCACCTCCTATTTCCTCTCCTTCACATCCTTATACATGGCCTAGCACAAAATGAGTTCCAACAAATGGGTAAAAGTTCCCATGTTGTAGCAAAAAGCATATTAGATTTTAGCTGGCAGTTCTTGTACTCAGGTAAACAGTTCAACCAGAAACTACTGAACTCAGAGGATAATAACACTTGGATTTTCCTTCCCTGTTAAACTGGCTTTCTTTCAAGTCCCTTGTACGTGTTAAGTCAACAGGTACTGTATTCCCAGGTACAGTATGAGCAACATCTAGGGTTGCAGGGAATTAAAGTTGTATGGGCTGATTGAAGACTTCTGTCCTCCAACACAGAGAGCTGCCGGGGGTTAATTTCTAAGGACAGTGGTAAATAGATTCTCCTAAGGCGTTTGTCTCCTAGCAAACAGTGCAAGAATGCACCATGATTTAGGATGCTCATGCCATGTTCCTCTCTCATTCTCACTTACCACTTTATGCCAGATCCTATTTACAAAAGGAATCTCTGTGTTTTTCCTTAATGCACATTTTGATTGCCTTGTGCCATTCAAACCAATGCAATTGGTTCAAGGAAAGGGAACCTACTAGAAGAGCCAGAAACATGTTATTTAAGTATTTTGGTCATCAGACTTTAATCATCTGAAATCCATTGTATCTCATTCATCAGGTTCTCTGTATGGACAAATATAAAGCGACAGTCACTGCCAAGAAGAAAATAATCCCATTAAATGATAAGAGGCACAATAGGTGGCATGCAGGACCCTCTGAATCTCTCGTTCTCTCATTAGTGACCATTGATGGAATCTAGACTAGGGACCAAACTTTTACATGTCTAGAAAAGAGATGACTATGACTGAGGTTGGGTAAGAATTTCATCCTTTATAAGGTTTTCTTTCATACGCACGTATGTGTTTCCAAACATTGAAAACAATTTTGTGTGAGTTCCAAGACTTAGGTAACATATATAAATGTCTTCCTGTTAACCTACTCCTTTGTGTGAAGATTCCTTTCTATCCTGGTAGAACTGCACTTTTAAAGTCATAATATCGCTTAAAGGCCGGATTGTCCTCTTCCTCTGTTGTGGGTGGAAGATGAGCTGTGTATCTGAAGGACTCGAGGGCAGAGCATCCCCTGCCTGGTTCTTCAGACCTCCCTGCTCGGCAGGACACAGCAGGGGAGATGGCAGCAGCAGGAGGGAGAAGAGAGGCACTATTCAAGCTGGCGCGCTGGGTTCACTGCTTCGGGAGTGGGAACTGCTTGGTTCAATGGTCTGTCTGTTCATTATGCATCAAAGACTCAGATGAAATTCTTGCTGAATGTTGGGCACCTTTAGGTACCTGTGCAACTGAAACATACTGTGTACAGTTAAGGACTTCTGTGCACTGCTTCTTCTTAGATCACTTAGATTTGGGCTTTGGTATTTTGCTGGAGGTGGCACTTGAATTTCTTTTGGAGCTTATGCCTTGTATGACTGAAACAAGTTGTCCTTCCTCAGCAGTGCTTGCATGAGAAGGTGACATAGCATGAAAATCCTCATCAGTTTCCTTAGAAGGAAACCTCTCACTTCAAAATGTCTTTTGGACACGTGATTTACAAAAACACACAGGAAAACCAAACACCTTTACAAATAGTGGTTATTCTGATATCAGTGTCCTCACTGTGCAGTTACACAGAGTTCAGAGGTCTCACGTCCCTTGAGCTCCTTAAAGGTGTTTTGAGTGTTTGATTCACCTCTTCCTGGTGCGGGTCTGTGTCGTCGCATATAGGGAAAGTGCCAGAAATATCAGCAATGATCATGAATATTTTATTCTCTGGTCCAGGAAGTTCTGCTTTGTTTATAGCCTCATACAAGTAGTACTAAACACATCTAAACTAGTCAGAAACTGACCCTGGAAATTCCCTTTGTGTGGGGGACATTGTCTGCAGACATAAGGAAACAGGATGACACAAAATGTCTGCTTTACCTTTCCCTTAATATGAATTCATTGCGGTCTAAAGGAAATGGTGCATTTCAATCTAAAATCAAGGTGACAAAGATATGCATCATTGCTCAAAGTCTACCCTTATCAAGAGAAAAGGTTACACTCTGGCTAACAGACAGGCAAACCCAGTTGGCATCTGGCCACATGCTTTGAAATCCCGCTCCTGTTCTGTAGTCACCATGAATCTGATTATTCTAAAGTAACATTGCCTCATGGTGTACTTACTCTGATCAATGAAGTTTGACCCAGGAAGGATTTTGACTGACTATATGGCTTCAGGAAATAGTTTTTAAGACTGGTCTGTAAATTTATTTTTTTTTCCTTAAAAATGCTCAGCATCCATATCTCTTATTGTTCTATCTGTAGAAGCAAAATACTCAGTCAGATTTATTTACTATACTTACTTTGGATGATAACAAAAGCAATACACTAACTAACAGAGCAAAAGGGTCCTTGCTTATGAATTGCATCCAATGGTATTTTATTGTTCAGTCGATTCTGAAAAGAAGGTCTAGCTGTGTCACTTTATGGATGTGTTGAATCATGTCATCATATTATGCCTTCACAATGACAAAGTAAACCGAGACGTTGTTAGAGCTTCATCATCTCTCTTCTGACCAGCACTTGTGAGTGTCAAAACATATATTCAAATATTACGTGTTAAAAAGAATATGCTTTCACAATGCAGGACCAGGAAGCGATGCTCTGATTGATTCCTGAGAAAATAGTTCAGGTAGAAGCAAATGCACTAGGGAATGAGTGAGGCCCAAGAAGGGAGCAATACTGGATATACCAGCATGGTGATGGCATGACAGCATCAAACTGTGGTCATGCTAGTATAGGTACGTGCTATGTAGTGCTCGTCTGTACACCGTGCTTATTCCTTTTTTCTCATTTGAATTTATTAATGTGCAAGTATATTTTGAACATGTACTAGTTCCTGTTCCTTGAAGATTTTGAAAGATGTGTACTTATGTGACTATGACTATGGCAATCACAGTAACAGCGCAGAAATATGATATCATACTCAATTTACTGAATAGATTTTTCTATTTCTTATTTTTGCATTGGAATGAAGTATTTTAGGTATTATCAAGAAGCGGACACCTTTCTGCTGTGTTACCATTCTGCATCTCTAAAGCAATGGAGTCAGTATTCATTCTGCAGCCAGTGTGTAAGGATGGCAAACAGCAAGCCCTCACATTCATACGAAACCAAGAGGAGAGAGCGAGCTGCTACATCTTCACATCAGGGATTCCACATCAAGACTGTTCATCTTTGCCACTTTCTGAGCATACAGCTTTCCGGGGATATGAAAGCTAAAGTTTTCTTTTTTTTAAATTTTCTTTCTGACACATTGAACATATCTGTTTGCTCTCCCTGAAGAACTGTGGTCCATGCAGTAAATCCGCAGATACTTCTGTATGAAAGTGGCAGGTTCAGAGGTTGTTCATGTCAGGAACAAGATAGTCAAAACAAGAGGTAACATGTCTAGCATCTGAAAGAAAACCTAAGAATATTGACATTTTAGGCAAAAAAAATCAAACGCAAATTCAGAAGCAAATACGTGCTTTGTCAGTCCTATTTTGCATTGGCACTGACTGAGGAGATGTGAGTAAGGAATGCAGCATGCAGGAAATCGCTGCTAGCACGGGCCGGAGAACAGAGGAAACCTCATGCCCAGACCGTGCATGCACCACTCCAACCCATGTCTTGGGCTATCTCACTGAAAGACACAGTGCCAGTTCTGGATGTGAGTCGTTGCTCACTATTGGAGCATTGGAGGGAGTAAGTATAGGAGTAAGTATAGGAGGGAACCAGCAGGACCCAATCTGCCCCTAAATAGGCATGTGTTGGTGTCAGAAGACACAGAAGCCAGCCTGGTAGAGATGAAGAGAAAATTCTATCTCCAACCTGTGTTAATAAGGCCCAGCTACTTATATGCCAGTTTAGTATCTAAGATTAATCCTGAAAATAGTAATAAAAAAATCACATAGTGTTTACCAATGGCTATTCCAAAATCAGATCATGACATTTAAAGGACGACCAGAAATACTCATCATACTGCCGCGGTGGTTCAGTCTGAAGCTGATGCACTTGTTACTTGTTCTGCTTTTTCATTTTTGTAACCCAACTGTAGCCTTTGTCTTATGTGGGCTTCAACTGTACTTTAGTCAACCAAAATGATCTGCTGGAGTCAGATCAATTCCTGGGAGCTAGTTCAGGCCCCCCCACCTGCTGCAGGCAAATTCTCCTTCCATCTGGTTTGTCTGAGTAAGGACTACAGGCGTTGCTTCATAAGTATCACCAACTCTTGCTGGTAATAAACAGCTTTTCACTCCACCTTTTCCCACTAACTTGACTAGGGCTATTTGCAGAGTCCTGCAGCTTAGCCAGGGCAATGAGATCAGGATCTGGTCCACAAAATCTCCAACATTCCTTGGAGCCCAACATCACTTGTGGGACCTGGAGATCTTGCCACCTTTACTTTGGTGCTTCCCAGGCTGTGAAAAGGTTTCCAGTTACTTTGCCTGAGGGAAAATGATTTCTTCAGGCTTGTGTTGCAATATTAAGCAAAAATACAGTCCAGAGTTTAACAAAATTAAGAAAACTGACCTACTAACTTCTTATCTTCTAACAGAAATTCCCTCTTGTAACCACTTCCCCCTGCTGCCTTTCTCTGTCTGTACGGATGTGATTCAATCTTTCTGTAAGTGATTTATTCCAACTTATATGTTGTATAAGTTTGAGTCTACTGCTGAGTCCAAGATTCTTATGGAGATGACAGCATGATAATAGGTGGATCAAATATTTTAGCAAGAGTGTTGTTGTGAATGTATTTTAAGGTTGATGAAAAAAGCACTTCCACATAACAGGCGATGATTAACTCCAAACCCTGAGTCTGTCCAGTCAAATTTCGCCTTTTGTCTCTTGCCACTAAAAACTGGCGATGTGTGGATACACCTTATGCAAATGTATGTATAATGCAGAAACAGAGAAAGGTGCCTTTTGCTAATACATTTCAAACAACTGCAGAAATAGCGTGCCGTGAACTTTCTCAGGGAAATGATTCCTCTGTTAAAATAATGCAGTTTCATGTTGAATAGAACAGGTTTTGAGCTCAGCCTGCAGTCATTAAATAATTTCAGCCCTTCCCAAAAGTTTGGTTATTTTATGACTTCTAGATAAAATAGGTTCATGCTTTGTTATAAAAATGATGTTTCAAAGCTACATGTAACTAAAGTTTAAAAAAAGTAAATGAAAACTTTTCAGGTCAGAAAAAATATTTTGTTTGACTAAAACACCAGGACACCTGCAAAATTGTTTGCTTGATTTGAATATTGAAGCAAATCAGTTTATTTGTAGCCTGATGTCCAAATATAAGTTTCTATTACTGCGACACTTCAGGTGAGGTATATTGCTCCAAACGTGTTGTGCTTATCACCTTTTGCGGTAATCTTACCACTGGGGCAACTCCCCTGACAGTAAGTATTTGTAGGATTTGATTCTTGGGTATTTGGATATTTTTCTTGGAATAAAGGTGTACCTTCAAATACGTTCTTTATGCTTTGAAAAGGAAGGTACCTCATTTTTCTAAAGGGATCCGGCTGGGAAAATGATCCGATCCGGGACTTTGGGTGTTTTGACGGGGAAATTGAGGTTTGTATAACCAGTTCTTTGTCTCTGAAAGGAGATAACATGCATGTCAAAGCTTTAAGAGGCTATGTCAACACATGGCTTCAATACTTAACTCTTTGTGGTGTTACAGGCTCATCCCTGTGCATTTACTTAAACCAACCCAGGAAGGATAGTATATGCAAGCCTAACACCACACACAAGGACAACTTTAAACAGTATCTGGTCAGTCAGCCCCAGCTTGTAGTCTCTGCAGTTCAGCATATTGGATATACTGACTGAGTTTCTCTTCTATAGCAATTTCTGCTAAAATATTTGCATTTACCATTTTTGCTGGATGAACTTACTGTGGCCAAGTGTGTTTCATGATAAACTAAATGTTTTTGTTTGACTGCCCTCCTATTCAGTAGACCCAGAACAATCTTATTCCTTATTTTCTGGACTGTCTCCAGGAGAATGTAATCTACAGAAATTAGGACACATCATTTTGGTGGTTTTTAACTGAAATTTAGGGGAAGAAGAATAATAATCCTTTCTTCTTCTACCCTCCCTAAAAAACCAGAAAGGAGGAAACAAAAAAGAAGTTAATGCCAATGAACTGTTCATGAAAATCCAGTCCAGAAAATTCAATGGATGTGCAGCTGTGTTATATGAAACAGTGAAGCAAGCACTTCCTCCAATTAGGACCTAATCATGCAAAGCCCCAGTTCCCTCCTGGGAAATCCCAGGACTTCTTAAGTTAACCAGCATTTAGTGAGAATGCCAGCTTTCTGTGGTCAAAAGAAAAGATTTTGGGGTTGAATTTCCCACTGTGAATCTTAGTCACATTCCCAAATCAAATTTTCCAGCCCAGTTCCTCAACTCTAGATTTGACAAGAGCTACACAAATATGCCCAGACTAAAGATTTCTAAATGACCTTGTTATGGAAATGATCTGTGTACAGACCTGCAGTGTGCTTAGATTTGACCATTAGATTGCTAATGAATGCGTTCATTCTTCACAGCCTTATTGAAGATACTGTTACAAACTATGTTTGCTTCCAAACTGTTTACTTTGACTAATCTCAGTCTGTCAAATGTGATTTGTCACGCTGCTCATAGCGCATGAGTTGTGCTTCCTGACTTGACATTGAAACTTTTGAATAACACAGTGATCAAATTATGTTGAGTTTTGTGTGAAAAGATGCACAAGCATAATTATGTGCAACATCTGATAAGAACTTTGCTGAGCTCAGAGATAATGATGATACTCTTCGTGTTCTATGCTTCAAAGAACATTTAATAAAAAAATCACATTTTATTAGTTTTATTCTTCAGATATGCTTGCTTGTTTGCAAGTAAATTTGGGTAATCTTTTGCACAATGAAGAGCCATTAAATAGTCATTGGGTACTTACTGATTTACATTAAGCAAAAGGAGGAATCAAGCAGCTATTTAGGAATGCTAATTATAATTAAAACATATACCTTTTTACAAATTTATAACAATGAACTGAAAATGACCATTTTCTTTCTAAACATATAGTTGCTTATTTATGACAAATTATCATGACCTCAACTCAGATCTACAGGGTCACTACTCTTCAAATTCTCTGTCTTCTTGTTGAGCCTACTGACAAAGCAATATGGAAATGTCTTCCTTCCCACTCTTTATACTATCCAGTGAAATGAGCAACTTAATCCTGTGTCCTATTTCAGCTGGGATAGAGTTAATTTTCTTCCTAGCAGATGGCACAGTGCTGTGTTTTGGATTTAGTATGAGGATAATGTTGATAACACCCTGATGTTTTAGTTGTTAGGACTTTTTCAGCTTCCCACGCTCTGCCAGGTGCATGAGAAGCTGGGAGGGGGCACAGCTAGGACAGCTGTCCCCAACTGGCCAAAGGGCTATTCCAGACCATATGACATCAAGCTCAGTATAGAAACTGGAAAGAGTTGGCTGGGGAGCTGCGATGTCTGCTCAGGGACGGGCTAGGCGTTGGTTGGTGGGTGGTGAGCAGTTGCATCACTTCCTTTTCCTGGGTTTTTGTTCCTCTTTTCCTGTTGTTCACAGAATCACAGAATGGCAAGTGTTGGAAGGGACCTCCGGAGATCATCCAGTCCAACCCTCCTGCTAAAGTAGGTTCACCTAGAGCAGGTTGCACAGGACATCATCCAGGTGGGTTTTGAATATCTCCAGAGATGGAGACTCCACAAACC
>NW_009260174.1:481613-485802 GCF_000687185.1 Egretta garzetta | reverse complement strand
CCCTTAAGATATTTGTATGTGTTGATGAGGTCCCCTCTCAGTCTTCTCTTCTTCAGGCTGAACAAGCCCAACTCTCTCAGCCTTCCCTTGTAGGGGAGGTGGTCCAGTCCCTTTATTATCCTAGTTGCTCTCCTCTGGACTCTTTCTAGGAGTTCCTCATCTTTCTTGAACCAGGGAGCCCAGAACTGGACACAGTACTCCAGGTGGGGTCTCACCAGGGCAGAGTAGAGGAGGAGGATAACCTCCCTCGACCTGCTGGCCACACTCCTCTTAATGCATCCCAGGATGCCATTGGCTTTCTTCTCAACAAGGGCACACTGATGGCTCATGGTCAACTTGTCAACCATCATCATCACCACTATTATTATTTTTTTATTTCAGTTGTTAAACTGTTCTTATGTCAAGCCATGAGTTTTCTTATTTTTTCCCTTCCAATTCTCTCCCTCATCCCACCGGGGGTGGGGTGGGGAGGGAGGGTGAGTGAGCAGCTGTGTGGTGCTTAGTTGCTGGCTGGGGTTAAACCACAACATCCTGTATGATTTGATGCCACATCTGTATTCTTAGCAGCTCATCTTCACTCTCTTCTCTTAGAACCTTATTTCAGTTGTTCATGGTCAGAGTCTGAGATCTTTACAAGATACAAAATCAGAAATTACTGGAATTTTTAGATTTTCACAATGATCTCTGTTTGCTGTTGTAGTATTCCTCCATATTTATTCTTCAAAATACATTTTTATTCTTCTCTTCTTTCTGACCTGAGCCATTCAACATTATGCCATTTAAATTAACATGCCTTCATGGTTTTTTTTGGTTTTCCTTTCTGGATACATCAGAGGAGGAGTGGGCAGATGAGTATGAATCACTTAGATGGGGAACTTAAGCCCTGCCCAGTTGCTACACCAGTTTTGACAAGCTCATAAGTAAGGTACTGCTCTAATATTAGCTGGTCATGTGTGCTTTCTCTATTGGCAAGCATGACAAAAGAACACCACTAGGAAATGATCTATCCTATCTTAAAATAGGCAACAGAAAATGCTTCAGTCACCTGAAACAAACAGTAGAAAATGTTAAGTCATGGGTCATGCCTTCCTCCATAACAGGGATTATATCATCCATTTCTGATCCTCAGTTCAGAAATTTTCCCAAGATTGAGAGCTCATCACTTTTTCCAAGACTGAGACACCTTTCAGCTCCTACTACTGAAGCCACACTTTGAGAGAAGAAAGAGGACAAGCTGGGTACAATTGTATATCCAAGAGATTGGTAGGTAGGTGGGAAGAGATCTAGAAGAGCTAGCCAGAGAAATTATAAATTGGGAGACCCTTTGGACCTAGAATATGGGAGAGGCACCTAGCTGCTGGACATAGTCAACACTGAGATGCTTATGGACATATTCAGAAGCCAACCTTTATTTAGGGTATGGGTTTCACTTAGACATCTACACTGGAGGTGTCAATTTACAATAACTATTGAATCTCTTTTGGTAGTCAGTGGGAAGACAGAGGCATCTCCTACCTGCCTGCTCAGCTCAGGGTAAAGAAAAATCTCTCTGCATCTATTCCCATAGAGACCATTAATAAAGGCTATAGCCTTTATGTGCCTCCAGAAACCATCAGACAACAAAATACCAGGCTGAAGGATAGAGGAAAGGTTCCACAATATTATTTTCAGATTAAATCAGTAGCTGTCCCCAGAAACTCTGGGGAACATTTCGGCTCTGAACCAGCATAGGTCTTAACAGGCCCGCACTCCTACCGCTTAGCAGGTCCTGATCTGCATGCACGTGATGATGAGAGTCAGAGCTCTTTGCTTGCCCACTTTGCTCCAAAATGACCTCACCTGACCTTCAACAAATTGCAAACTGACCTAGAACAAATTGCAAATGTTGCTTCAGTCCTTTTTCTTTTAGGAATCCCCTTGCATCTTGACAATGGCAACTTGAAGATGTTTGAAGTTTGCAGCTTATTCATCTGATGGTTTTGGTCCCACTTCCCTTCACTAGAAGCTGCTGCCAGAAGTCACTTCACCAACCTTCTTCCATCTCATGTCAACCTCTTCCTTTTTTCAGCTCACCATCCATCCCTCCTCCCTCTCTGTTCCTAGATCTTTAGCAATTGTCACACTAGCCACAGGCTCCTTGAACAAATATACCTTCTCCTTGTGTTTCCCATCCTCTGTATCATGCCTATTCTGATAGCCTAATTATTAACATTGCTAATGGGCAATTGAGTAAATGAGAAGGTAGAAGGCATGGTGATTTAGCATGACTTCAGGTGCAACGCTCTGTTGTGGTCAGAGCATTTCTCCATGGAAATGAAAAATAGCAGTAGTAGTCACACTATCGAATTGACCTAGCACTTGCATTTTTACATTTTTAATTCTTTTCTAATAATGGAGGGAAACACACATGAAATTCTTAAATTATGTGTTTTATTTCAATAATTTTTTTTTCTCTAACGTGGCATTTTGAAAACTTTCACATTGCTTGATATTTTCTATGCTACAGGGGTTACAAAATGTGTGATAGAATCCTTGTATTCAGAAAAAAGTACCTTAATGTGTCACTTGCAGTTTAAGTTTCTCAATACAGCGTGCTGAAAGCCACTCTTAGCAGACAATTGTTTACGATTCAAACAATAGATGGATTATATCTGTTTATTCGGAGATAAGAAGAAACAAAACCACATCCTTTTTCTTTTGTCTGTTTTGAAAACAGATGTATTTGAAAACGTTCAGTGGCTGCTGAAAGTCATAGAGCAAACTGAACGAAGGTCAGAGAAATGTAGATTGGTTTGCTTTCATTTTTAAAAACCTTCACCAGATACAACTGCACATAACTTAGCATTGAAAAGGCATCCCATAGCCTCCTCCTGGCTGTAGGATTCTGGGTTCAGGGGAAAGCCTAAGGCAGGAGAAGGAAATCACATCTCCCATAAAGCATGCTCAGGTACAGATTACCTTTTCTTCCTCACCGCTGATAAGAATGAATCAGAAAGTCCTGTTTCTGCTGGAATTCTGTTTCTCAGAATGAATAAGGTACAATATTTACTGTACCCATTTCTGAAGAATACAATATTTTTCTCCCAAACCACTTACAAGACCAAACATTAAGTTAGTTTCACCTGAGGACTTGGATTGATCATTCTTAGGTGATATAAAATGAATGAAATCATGAACATATTTGTCCAAACACTAAAAGTAGTTGCCAGGGCAAGACCTATTGTCTACATGCTTTGCCTTGTAGTTTCCAAGCATCTGCCACTGGCTGTCATTGAGATCTTGAATCTCATCTAGTAAGGTATTATCATAGGTTTCTTAAAGTCAGTGGTGGCTTTGCTGAAGATTTTCAGTGGGGCCAGGATTTCAACCCAAGATGGATTTGATTCTTCATGAGATCTATTAAGAAAGGAGACAAAGATTTCTTGATTACACATTTGCTGTTGACTTTGCACAGCAGCCAGGAAGGGTAGATGGTATCTGTCATGCTAATGTTAAATAAAGTATGTTATGCTTGCAGCTTGAGGTGCTGTGCAGAGGATCTGTGGCGTGAGGATCCCAAGAAGCAACCGCACCTGTTGAATTTGACATTTGTGTCCACTGAATGTCATTTTCTTCCCAGTGATGTGTTTTATTCTTCTGGTCACTTCCACCTGTTCTATTTCAACTCCAGTGGGGCTGCATGAGATTTACAGCACTATAAACAAACAAAGAATCAAGACAGCTTTTTAAAGGGGCTGCATGAGATTTACAGCACTATAAACAAAGAATCAAGACAGCTTTTTAATAGAAGATCCATGTTCTTCACATTCCTTCATGCTTAGCTCGCACACTAAAGCATTTTCAGGAAAAAGAAAGACTGCTCTGGGGAAACATTTTTCCCTGGGTATGAGCATTTCCAGAACTGGAGTCTAAGAAAGAACACTCCTCTACTTAGGAGTACAGGTATAAAGAGGTATGCATCAGGAGGGATTTGCTGGGTTTGGCACCCTTTATGGTTTCCTCAGACTTCATGTTTGCTTTCAGAATGAAATCCTTGGGTTCACAAACATTAGCTTTGTATTAGTGTTCCCTCCACCCACTAACTCAACTTTGTATTTCCGTATTAAACCTGATGATGCTGTTGGCAGCAAGGCCTGTTGGGTAACATAAAACGTGCTTTAATGCACTGAGTACAGGACTGTAAAATGTA
>NW_009260174.1:478248-481568 GCF_000687185.1 Egretta garzetta | reverse complement strand
AGGAGTGCTGTGGTTTTGGTATGTGAGTGCTTCAGATATGCTTGGTTTTTGAATGGGGAAGTCAGAGTAGTCAAACCCACGAGCAGCAATAAAGTGCAAGTTAACACCTTTAAAGGACAATGCAGTTAATGAAGAGGAGAAATAGCAGTTTCAAAAGCTGAAGTAAGGGTGTATCACAGGGAAGTAGGACATGGCCACAGTCAGGAAGAAATGTGAAGCAAGGGCTGAATGTCTCTTTGAACAAAACGTGATCAAGGCTTGTTCAAACCAGGCTCAAGCATGAGAGTTCCTCCCACCCCCATTTTTTTCTCTCCTCTTTTCGCACTACACACCAGAATACTTCATTTTTTTATTCCCATTATAGTGTATGTCTACTTCAGGTGGAGGCCCAAACACATGAGCCAGTTGTCTCCCTGGCCGTCAAAAGTCTCCACGAGCTACAAAGGTATGTATGAAAACAGGCTTTCCTTTACGCTGCATACTAACTGTACTCGTGAGTCAGCAGAGTAATCCACCACTGAGTTATCTGCAGTATGTGCTTAGGAAGAACTGAATGTAAAACTCACATAAACTCACATGTAAAAGTTCACAGGGCAAGGACAAAAGTATGCCCTCCCCTTAAATACCTTTGAATTACCTTTCTTTCCAAGGCTTATTAAATCACGTATGTAGACTCTTATGCTGTGTGGCTCTGTGAATAGGGAACCTTGAATTATCACTGTAGCAGCTTTTCTTGCACTCTGTGGCAGAAATACGTGTGGGGTAATATCACTCAGGACTCTTAAAGCTGAAGAAATGAAGTGCTATGCAGTATATATATTTATACTCTGTAGAAAATAAGACAATGAAATTTTTAGAAAACAAAGAGTCTAGAAGTTTAGATGACAAAGTGAAAAAGTGAGAAAAAACTTGAAGTTTTGGCTGAAAAAAGATGTGGCACTGATAACTGATATCTAAATACACATTAGTGATAGCTAAAATACATGTTGCTGCTATTAAAAAATGTAGCTTACAGGTATGTTTATAAGTCCAGGTTTGTTGGTAATTGAAGATTATTCATCTACAATGTGTTGCAAAGTAATTAAAAACTGTATTGTTTTAACATAACTATGGCCTAAATCCACAGATGTTTGTCGTACATTAAGCTGGACTTCTGTTTCCCTTCACTGTCATCCTTACTGGTGTCAGCTGCGCTAAATCTGCTGGATTTTAATGGAACAGGTTCTTTGCTTTCTGCTCTGGAGCAATTTTGTATGTCTGTGTAAAGGGAGAGCAGCCACTATTTTCACAACTAAAATCCAAACACCACTAGTTGGCAGCAGTGATTTGCACTGTTGCAATGAAGAGACATGATTACTTTCTTCAACTGCATCCCAAAGGTTAAACTAGAGCAAAGAAAATTGAATTTATAGGATATAGAAATTTACATGGAAAAAATAGCAAAGAAATAACAAGTAGGTTTCTAGTCGCCAAAGGAATGACGCTCTGTAACAGATCTCTAGGGAGAAGAGCGATAATTGAAGTGGCTTCAAAACAGGACTTGGTAAATTTATGAAGGGCCCTATGCAATGTGTTTGCATGACAGCTGTGAACTCAGTGAACCAGGATGTCCTTCACAGCTTGGCTCTATAGGTTTAATTGATAAATATTTTACAGCCATGTTGCATTTATTTTGCACAATTTAAAGCCAGGGGTTTAGGTAGTTTCAGGCGGTAAGGGACCAGCTGTGTCATTAAAACAGGATGCTATAAAGAAAGTAACATCAGTAGTAAGGGTTGGCAAAGAGGAGGTGAATTGGAAGGTTCCTATAGTTCACCTTTAAGCTACAAAATATTAATAAAAATCAAAATATGAAGTACACTAAAGGAGGGTTTCATCTAAAAGATAGTCCTCTAAAGGTCTGGGTTCCCCAGGCTCTTTCTGGAGAAAACTAGGCCTCTTCACAGATTGACCCCAACTAGGTACCTAAAGAATTCAGCAATTTATGTTGCTTTGCCCCAGGGATCCACAGCTGCTGCCAGCAAGTAACTTCTGATTTGAACTGTACAGCCAAAGACCCAGAAGGCTAGCAAGGCCCAGAGCCCATGTGGAGGGGCAGCGCATCCATACAAGAGCACTCTCATCCTGATTAGTGCCAAGGCTTGGGACAGGGCTTTTCAACAGAAAGCCACTTTCCCTAACAGAGATGCCAAATGGACATATTGGACATCTATGAAGAGATCTTTCTTGCCAAAAATTCTTTCTCCGTGCTTTCCATGCCTGGGATGACCTCATCCTTTAAGTTCTTCCTCGCCAGGAATGCTCAGGTTACACGAGAAATTATTTGTTTTCAGTATTTATCCTCAGATTTTATTATAAGGTACAATAGTAATAGAAAAATGGGAGATGACAGCAATGAAAAATATGTCTGTGCTGAACTACTCTGTTCACTGGTATGTGGCAACATGAACTCGGTGACCGAACATGCCTTGGCTTTCTAGATAAGAGCATGCTGTGCTGCAATACTGCCCGCGGGTCTGTAGAGAGAGCAAACTTATAAGGAAGGGCTAGTACTAAGGATCAGTGCCCACCTGGGCACAGCGCAGAGCCTTTCTGCAATACCTAAGTTGAGCTAGAACACATGGTGCTTTCTTAATTTTCTCTGAGTTGTACAGCTTTGTACTACGCAAGAATAACAGAAGAGCCATTATTATAAACCACAGGGTACGAGAAACTTCAGAACAAGGAAAATACATACATAGTGGATTTACCGTGCAGTATTTTGGTTACATAAGCATGGTACAAAACACTTCAAGTTACTATAAATTATATATGGGAGCAAGGCTTTGGGATCTTGGCTTCCAAAAGTCTTAAGTCTCAGGGTAAAACCTCTGACCCTTGAAGCCAGTGATAAAAATCACTGATTTCAGTAAGGCCTGCATTTCCCTTCGGATCTCTACACTCCGCTCTCACCAGCTATCATTCTGTCACAACCCACAGAGAAAAAATGAAAAGAGCTATCTCATTATAACCTATCTGTGCATCAGCCTTCAGTAAGAAATAAATGTTACTGAAGTAGACTGTCACAGTTTCCTTTTTAACTTTACAGAAATGAGGACAAGTTTTCTCTCCAAAGAGAAAATTAAGAACTGCACAAATATTTTTTTTCAATAAGCAAAAAAATATTATCTTGCTGAAAATATTTAGTGGTAGTAGATGGGACCCTTTTTCACACTGAAACTGGAAAACATTCATTTTTGTGGATGGCTTAGCTAATACTTCAAAAGATTTTCACTGATGACGTGAAATAAGTTTGTTGTTAATTTCATAAATCATGGATA
>NW_009260174.1:473723-478194 GCF_000687185.1 Egretta garzetta | reverse complement strand
ATTCTTTAGCAATCTTTTCTTTGATTCAGAAATTTTGGCATGAAAATAATTGGAGAACAGTGGGATCTGGATGGTTCAGATATACTATGTTATGCTAAAAACTCAAAATTACACTGACAATCCCAAGAAGAAAAATTACGTAACAAAGAATAGACAGCTTCTAATATCCTGTTTAATTTTTAGTTAGAAAATTAGAATTGTTGATGGGACATCAGTGCACAGCATCTTGCTAGGTTTATTAATATCCAGTTAACTCACAAGTTTCTTGGCATATTTACAAGTTCATGCAAAAATATTTAAATGCAAGAATTATAGATATCAACTAACTGTTTACTTATAAATCCACAAATAAAGATGTTTTCTACTGGGATGGTAGTTATTTAGTTATTTATTTCAGTGTTTTAAAATGTTTTTATTCAATAACCTAGAATATGTACAAAAATCAAAGCAATCAATTGTTTAGTGCATATGACCTCAGAAGTGGTTTTGTTTCCTTCACAGAGTAATTATTCCTCTCCTTTCTCTATCCACAAGGCCAAAATCTGATTAAATTCCCTGTTTTCCTTGTATGAGGGGATTCTGTTCTAGTGGAGAGGTGGTGGTATGGCTTATCCAAATTTGCATCTAGGAGGTGTATTACTGAAAAAATCAGATTCCTAACCTAAGATTTTGATGGCATGGAGAATTCACCTGTTAAAGTGGCACCTGCATTTTTTATCTTGGGAAAAGTAATCTGCCTTTATCTTAGTCAGTCTTTTATAGGCACTGTTGCAAAGAGTTACTGTGTTTCTCATAGCTCGGTGGCTTTGAACAAGCCTCTTAAATTCTTGACAACTGTTTCCTTGTGTGTTTATACTGATTTTCAGGCTTGCTCAATAATGTCTGCTGAGTTCAATAACAGCAATAAATAGCTGTTCCCTTTTATCAGCATGTTTGACAAATCTTCCTTGCACTTTTTTTGCCTAAAGAGCTAGAGATTTAAAAAATTTTTGTTTTCACTGATGGTGGTAGAAAATAAAAGTATGCGTATGCAGGACTCTCACTTGGATGTTCAAAACTAGAGGCTATTTGTAGTAGTCCTACACAGAGACAAATTTGTGCTGGTTTTGGATCATAGGTTTTTTCCCGCTTGGCTTTGTTCTGTAGTAGATCGAAAGGAAGATCCATCCATAAGAAGGGGGACAGAAGACTAAAAATCATTCAGTGAATTGTAGATATCTGAAATGAAATATATTTGTCTTCTGCATAGGTTCCACAGTTCTGAGGCCACTTATACCTTGATTCCAGGCTCTTCTGGGGTTAAAATTTTTTTTCTGTCATATAAGTAAATGGAACAGGGGCAGAGAAGCTCTTGCTTAAATTGCTTTGGGTGCAAGTGTTTTACACGTTTGCAGTTTCTCTGTAAGCCTGATCCATTGGCCAGTCTTTTGGCAGTCATCAAAAGGGTCCTGCCTGGAACAATTTCTGGCAGACAAAATTTGTGCTTGGCATACAAAGGCACAAAGGAAGGAATATGAAAGGTACATATGTTTAAGTACTGGATTTTTGGTTTAATGCAAACAACTGTGACAACAGGTTGACAACAAAAAGCACCAGGCTTCATGCATATCCCTGCTTTAAACTATACTTCCTTAGTGTTTTAATGAGTGATATGCAAATCTTCAATCCTTGTTTTCAATGAAATAACTGTATAGTTACTTTGTCAGGCCTCATTCACAAGATCACGCAGTAAGTTCTTTCAAACTAAAATGGAGAAATGGCTATTAACTTCTGCTCTGTCGTCACCCTCTCCTTGATGCAAACAGATTGTGTTGATGAAAGAACAGACTGAAGAGGCTGTAGGCTGAAATCCAATAATTAGACACTGGATGGGTGTGAATATTTCCTGCTTGGCTCATTTGTCTTGATAGGACCGCTTAAACCACAAGAGTGGTTCTTCCTCCAGAGAGCTGGTCTCTCTGGGATATTTTTGCTGGTTCCATTGGGAAAGTGTCTGACTACTCACAGCTTCTGCAATGGTTTCCCATTACGTCACCTTGCTCCCTGGAAATGCAGGTCTTTAGGAAGCAGCCAGAAAAGATTTCTGATTGAATTTCTTTAGAATTGATTCTAGGTAGGAGAAAAGTAACAATATTCTCGGTCCAGGAGTTTCTGAGGTGAGACTGAAGATCTTCAAAATGCTAACACCGATTAATTTATTAGAATACCTTTATATTTCTGGGCTGAGTTGTAGCATTCTTCATGCTCTGTGTTCACATAAAAGGAAAAGGTTAGAAAAGGAGTAACCATGTTTCTGGTCCTCATGGTCCAGTTTTCACTTTCTTCTACTTCCATCTGATGATCTGCTGAGGACTGTTATAGCAACCAATCTAGGAAATAGTTTTCACAATATTAATCACATCTTCCTTCTCTTTGTCATATGTAGGCTTTTGGACCAGAAAAGAAAATAAATCCTTAAAAATGAGAAAAAGGAAAAAAGGAAAAAGGAAGTGTTCATTAGAGGTACCAGCTCATTCTAAGGGCTCTGTTGCAATAGTTTGTAGCTGCATGTGCATGTTACATAGGGATATAACGAGGCTCACTAGAGAAGAGCCTAGGAGTGGCATCCATCATTTATAAGCAGTTCTGGTTAACAGTGAAGGTCCCAGATGACTGGAGGCTTGCCAGTGTGATGCCCTTCTACAAGAAGGGCCGAAGGAGGATCTTGGGAGCTACAGGCATGTCAGTCTGACATCGGTACTGGCGAAGATTATGGAGTGGTTCATTCTGAGTGCACTGACCAGGCATGTGCAGGACAACCAAGGGATCAGGCCCAGACAGCATGGGTTCATGAAAGGCAGGTCCTGCCTGACTAACCTGATCTCCTATGACCAGGTGACCTGCCTAGTGGATGAGGGAAAGCCTGTGGATGTTCTCTACCTGGACTTTATCAAGGCCTTTGACACTGTCTCCCACAGCATTCTCCTAGAGAAGCTGGTGGCTCATGGCTTAGACAGGTATACTCTTTGCTGAGTAAAAACTGGCTGGATGGATGAGCCCAGAGAGTTGTGGTCAACGGAGTTACATCCAGTTGGCAGCCGGTCACAAGCGGTGTTCCCCAAGACTCAGTTCTAGGGCCGGACTTTTTTAATACCTTTGTCAATGATCTGGATGAGGGGAATGAGTGCACCTTCAGTAACTTTGCAGATGACACCAAAATGTGTGGGAGTGTCGATCTCCTTTAGGGTAGGAAAGCTCTACAGAGGGACCTGGACAGGCTGGTTCAATGGGCCAAGGTCAAATGTATGAGGTTTAATAAGGCCAAGTGCTGGGTGAGGCCACACCTTGAATACTGTGTTCAGTTTTGGGCCCCTCACTCCAAGAAAGACATTGTGTTGCTGGAACATGTCCAGAGGACAGCAACAAAGCTGGTGAGGGGTCTGGAGCACAAGTCTGATGAGGAGCGGCTGAGGGAACTGGGGTTGTTCAGCCTGGAGAAGAGGAGGCTGAGGGGAGACCTTGTTGTCCTCTACAACTACCTGAAAGGAGGCTGTAGCAGTGTGGGCATTGGCATTTTTTCCCTGGTAACGGGTGATAGGATGAGAGGAAATGGCCTCAAGCTGTGCCGGGGGAGGTTTAAATTGGATATTAGGAAAAAATTCTTCACTGAAAGAGTGGTCAAGCATTGGAACAGGCTGCCCAGGGAAAGTGGTGGAGTCACCATCCCTGGAGGTGTTCAAAACACATGTAGACATAGCACTTCAGGACATGGTTTAGTAGGCATGGTGGTGTTGGGTTGCCAGTTGGACTTGACAATCTTGATGATTCTATGCTTCTATGCTTCTGTGATTCTATGATACCCGAGTCTTTCGCATTAAGTAGTCAGCACTATGCATGTAGACGTAGGCAACAGGATCTTGCCCCAGGTGTCACCTCCTCAATAGCTAGTGCTTGATGTAGCTTTCTAAACATAAGCATCAAGTGCTATTTGAAAGGCCCTAGAATAAAGTACCTGGCCTTCAGGTGCCTGTCCAGAGGGCATGACCTTGCCATATTTCCTGTGTCATGTTCCCCCAGGGCTCAGTTCTAGGGCCAGTCTTGTTTAATATCTTTATCAATGACCTGGATGAGGGGATTGAGTGTGCCCTCAGCAAATTTGCAGATGACACCAAACTGGGTGGTAGTGTTGATCTGCTTGAGGGGAGGAGGGCTCTGCAGAGAGATCTGGACAGGCTGGATCGATGGGCCGAGGCCAACTGCATGAGGTTCAACAAGGCCAAGTGCCGGGTCCTGCACTTTGGTCACAACAACCCCATGCAGCGCTACAGGCTTGGGGAAGAGTGGCTGGAAAGCTGCCTGGCGGAAAAGGACCTGGGGGTACTGGTTGACAGCCGGCTGAATATGAGCCAGCAGTGTGCCCAGGTGGCCAAGAAGGCCAATGGCATCCTGGCCTGTGTCAGGAATAGTGTGACCAGCAGGACAAGGGAAGTCA
>NW_009260174.1:464263-473575 GCF_000687185.1 Egretta garzetta | reverse complement strand
GGGGGTCGGCCTCTTCTCCCTGGTAACAGATGATAGGACGAGGGGGAATGGTTTGAAGCTGCGCCAGGGCAGGTTTAGGTTAGATATTAGGAAAAACTTCTTCACTGAAAGGGTTGTCAGGCTCTGGAATGGGCTGCCCAGGGAGGTGGTCGAGTCCCCATCCTTGGAGGTATTTAAAAGAAGGATAGATGAGGTGCTTAGGGACATGGTTTAGTGGTGGGATGTCAGGGTTAGGTTAACGGTTGGACTCGATAATCTTAAAGGTCTTTTCCAACCAAAGCGATTCTATGATTCTATGATTCTATGTCTGCCAGCCCCATACAGGTGTTTTGGATACCCTCAGGCCTCTCATATGGCAACTGAATTTCTAAAGTTAGACAGGATGAACTTAACCTTCATGATCAAACCAGTTTCTAACCTGATTTAAGATAGATCTATAGTCTACTTTGAAAGCAGTGTAGTTTGAAGACAGCCAAGTGTCCCCTAGAGAGAGTTCAGAGGAGAGCAACAAAGATGATGAGGGGACTGGAGCATCTCCCCTATGAAGAAACGCTGTGAGAGTTGGGCTTGTTTAGTCTGAAGAAGAGAAGACTGAGAGGGGATCTCATAAATCCTTACAAATATCTTAAGGGTGGGTGTCATGAGGATGGAGCCAGACTCTTTGCAGTGGTGCCCAGTGACAGGACAAGGGGCAATGGGCACAAACTGAAACATAAGAGGTTTCAGTTGCATATGCAGAACTTCTTTACTCTAAGGGTGACAGAGCACTGGAACAGGCTGCCCAGGGGGTTTGTGGAGTCTCCTTCTCTGGAGATATAGGATAGGTGCCACTAAAAGTGTGAGTAGCCTGAAGCTTGCTGTAGCTAGGGATTTACCCTGTTCCTATAGTATGTGCTGAGCTTCATGCTGCTGCAAATCTAGGCTGTTCCTGAGGTGCTTTATCTAAACTTAGCCTGAATGTCAATGATATGTTTCAGACAGAACAGAGAAATTCACTCTCACTCATCTTTAACTTGCTGTCATGAGGAATCTTGGTGAAGGCTTTCTGGGATCCAATCTCATGCTTGCCACATTCTTTCTGCATTCATGAAATGATCCTGCTGCTATCTGTAGGCTAAAATGTCTGTTGGCAAACCCACTTGTATGTACTTGTTGTTGAGTCACTGAGAAGGGTTTCACATCATCTGTAGACAGAACTCCCAGAAGCAATTCCTGGAGAGTATGAGATGTGAGCCCAGTGAGCACCATCTTCTATGGACTGATACATCTGAACATCTGTGGAACATGTTTTTGTGTTGAATGCATGTCAGTACCTATTGCTGCCTGCTACAGTAAAAACTGTTTGTCTGGCTGTTACCAATTCTCTTTTCAGTTTTCTCATGCTCTAGACAAATTATCTATATTTTGAAAAAAAAAAAAAAGAACTTTCTGCTCTGTTTAGTAACTAAATTATTTTTTCTGAAAAATAGTTGTTTATTTTATAGGGACTTCCTTACCTATTTAGAATCACAGAATCATTTAGGTTAGAAAAGACCTTTAAGATCATTGAGTCCAACCATAAACCTAACACTGCCAAGTCTACCACCAAACCACGTCCCTAAGTGCCACATCATCACGCCTTTTAAATTCCTCCAGGATGCTGACTCAACCACTTCCCTGGGCAGCCTGTCCAATGCTTAGAATCATAGAATCATAGAATCGCTTTGGTTGGAAAAGACTCCTCGTATGACTTGTGCTCCAGACCCCTCACCAGCTTGGTTGCTCTCCTCTGGACATGCTCCAGCAATGCAACATCCTTCTTGTAGTGAGGGGCCCAAAACTGAATAACACTTTCAGTGAAGAAATATTTCCTAATAGCTAATCTAAACCTCCTTTGTTGCAGAGGCTGTTTCCTGTCATCCTATCGCTTGTTACATGGGAGAAGAGACCAACACCCACCTCAGTACAGCCTACTTCATTGCAGTGATGGCTATTGCCCCACTAGCACGCCTCAGGGACTCAGATTAAACCATTAGCCAACACTGAAATCTGTGTTACCCCAACTCTGTTTTTAGTGACACCTGAGCTGTTGACACGTAGTATCCAAAGGTAGCACAGGCTTGGCTATCCAGGTTTCACTAACTGTAGCACATTGATACATTCATTGTCAACCAACTCAAATTCATCGTCAAATCAATTATAAAATACTGATTTCAGTATAAACTGACTTCTTCACTTTTTGTTGACGTTTGTGGCTTCAATGTGGACCACTCACTTCTTTGTTATGGTAGGTCTTACGTCAAAATAAGCATAGAACAGAACAGAATAGAATAGAATAGTTCAGTTGAAAGGGACCTACAACAACCATCTAGTCCAACTTCCTGACCACTTCTGGGCTGACCAAAAGAGCATGTTATTAATGGTGTTGTCCAAATGTCTCTTAAACACTGACAGGCTTGGGGCATCGACCACCTCTCTAGGAAGCCTGTTCCAGTGTTTGACCATGCTCTAGGTAAATAAATGCTTCCTAATGTCAAGTCTGAACCTTCCCTGGTGCAGCTTTGAACCATTCCCATGTGTCTTGTCACTAGATCCCAAGGAGAAGAGATCAGCACCTCCCTCTCCACTTCCCCTCCTCAGGAAGCTGTAGAGAGCAATGTGGCCACCCCTCAGCCTCCTTTTCTCCAAAATAGACAAGCCCAGAGTCCTCAGCTGCTCCTCACGGAACATGCCTTCCAGCACTTTCACCAGCTTTGTCATTTTCCTTGGACCTACTCTTCCTATTGATGTACTTGAAAAAGGCATTCTTGCTGCGTGACACAACACTAGCCAGTTTCAACTATAGCTGAGCTTTGTTTTTTCATGCCTTCTCCCTGCATATGCAAACCATGGCTCTGTAATCTTCCTGTGAAGCCTGACCTTGCTTCCAGAGATCACACAATTTTTTTTTCCTCTTGAGCTCCATGAGGAGTTCCCTGTTCAGCCAAGCTGGTCTTCTGCCCCACTTGCTTGACTTAGGACACAGTGGAATTGCCTGTTCCTGTGCTTTCAACTGGTGGTTCTTAAGAACTGACCAGCACTCGTGGAGTCCTAAGCTCCCAAAGGTAGATTCCTAGGGGACACTGCTAAGTAGCTCCCTAAGTAGCTTAAAGTTTGCTCTCTTGAAATCCAGGATAGAAAATCATAGTTTTTGTGTGCTCTGGCTTTTTCAGCAGAAAACTGAAGAAAGAAATTTTAAAACTAACGTGGAGAAAAATGCTAAACTCAGTGCAGAATTATATCTTGGGATTTGACATCATCTGATAATTTCATGGTTGGATGTGAAGCTGATACGTTCCAGAGTCATTGTTACAGCAGCTGGACAGAAAATCTCATTCAATGTCATCACAGAAGTAAATCAATAAAAATGCTATTTTTTGAAAAAGACATTGTGTTTATATTCACATCCTTGCTTCCACAGAGGACAGACTGGCAGGATCAGTCCCGTTTGCACTATAGTTAAATATGCATCATTCACTTCCAGTGCTGCATCTACTTTGCTACTGATTCCTCTCAACTCTTTATGAATGCTTTTTGGATGGCCTTTTCACATCTTTTCATCGTAGCTTTGGAAGAAGAAACAATTATTATTATTGGACCAGTGTTAATGTTGTTTTTTTCATACTTTTGAAAATGTATTTGGAATGGTAGGATTTCTTTTTTGCAGTCAATAAATGAGATCTAAGTAGTGCCTTTGGCCGAGAACTTTGAATATGCAATGTCAGAAAGTGGGAAGAGGCAGGTCTTTTCAGACTTTTGGTGGTGTATGAGGAGCAATAAGATAATAAACAACCCCTTCCTGCCTCTCCCTGCTGCCTCTCCCTCAGGAGAGCATGCAACCCTTACACTTGTTCACTCCCAGTAGCCCTGCTATGGCTAAGTAACCTTTACTCCTCACCTATGCAATTGGTTTCAGACAATATCACTTGGATTGTGCAGTTTAAATAATATAGCCTGCATAGATGCAGTTAGACATTCTCATACCTTAAAAAAAATGGACTACATAGGCCAGAAAAGCAAGTGTTTGAAGATTTTGGTTAAATGTGCAAAGTGGAAAATGTATAGGGAGCCATAGGAAACTGCTTGATCTAAAAAGAAAGCTAAAGAAACTGGCAGTAAGAAACACCATTCGGTTTAGGATAATGGAAATTTTCTAGGACTGGTAGAAAAGGCTCACGAAAACCAACTAATGGTTGTTTCCTCTAAGATTAATATCCCACTATCAAGTCAATAAAATGCAAAATCAGATTAAAAGCTTTGATGTTACTTTTAATACTAGTCTTCAAGGAAAGTCAGATGCTCTCCATAGCAACTTTGCTAAGTACTAACTACAGTAGCACAGACATTTGGTTTAGTTCCATCTGCATTTATTTTATTACCATGCCTAGTCCAGAAAATATACATGCTCTGTATTCACAAAGTCAAATGAATTTAATACCTCCTATGGAGATTTTATGGGTTTTCTGAATGTGGTTTCTTTAGAATGAATCAATGTATTTGCTTAGTGGCTTAAACAGCTGTAATAATATTGCATTCACTCTGCACCCTTATTTCATTTGCTTAGTAAGTGTGAGCTGATTTTAAGATAGGTGGGTCAGAATTTTCCAGAAAACTTTTCTTGGAAAAGCTGTGGATTTTTTTTTTTTTTTTTTTGAGTAACTGCCTCTTTCTTCAATTTTCAGTTACAATTTGTTTTTCCCATTTCATTAGGAAAAGCAAAGAAAGCAAATTAAAATTATTTAGACAGGTCAGAAAAAAAAAAAGCAATATGTTAGATAAGGGAGATAAATAATCAAAATTGCTTAGGAAGGCAATTTCATTGTTTTTTCACTGATTCTCTTACTATTTTACCAATTTTAAATTATTTTTATTCTTTATTTCCTTAACCATTTTAAGTATTTCAGATTGCATTTCTACATATATGGAGCTAGAAAATTCTAAGGGTGATTAATTCTATTTTAAAAGCAGGTTTGATTAGACTGGTTTCTGGGCTGTACATATTTCTCCTCAGCATCTTCCTGGAGAAAGAACGAGCAATAGTGAGGGTGGAAAAGATGCTCATGGTAAGAAGGGATCTACTACAGGTATCTAACATGTTCCCTGCCAATTAATGGCCTGGGACTTAGGATATGTCTGTGACCTCTCTTGCTCTCTTCTTCTGGTGTGGTTTGATGTTTGCAGAAGATCTTTAGCCAAACAGTTTATTTCAGGTCTATTTTGTGCCTTGTACTATTTGCAAGAATATGGGATAAGTATTTTGTGGATCTTCTAAATATTGATACCTCTGAGACTGGAGGAAGCAAGATTTGATGAACCATGTGTGTTCTTTGTGTTTAACTATGGCACATGAGAGTGTATCTCACTCTACTTATGAAATTATCAGCCCTTGGGAGGGTGGAGAGATGTCAGAGCGATCTCTGTTTGGCTTTCGCTCTGTTCAGTGGAGGCACACTCTAAATTACTGTTCAGATATTGGAGTAAATCACAGGTCCAGACTGAGTATAATGGGAGACTTGCCTGAGATACTCATATAGAGTCATACACATTGTAGACATCTACATTTTGTCAGACATATCCCACCCTTCCAACACTTGTAGTTTGTCGGGATTTCCTTAGTGAAAAATAAAATCTTTTGTTTTCCAATAGAAATGCAGTCCAAAAGGGTCAGACAGTAAAGAATGCATGCGTGATGCTCATCTCCCACAAAGAAGAGCAACTCCTTTTCAGCCTTTAGGTAGTCCACTGCAGCAATGTGATGCACTTTTTTTGGAAAAAAAACAAAGTCAGAGATGGTATAAGTGGGGCATACGAAATCCTTGAGTTTCCTGGTAATGAGGGCCCGAAAAAGGAAAGGAAAGGTGTTATACATAAAGTGTCAGTTTCCCAGCAGTGCAGTTGCAGATACAGTTCTTGAATCTGAATTTGCAGGAAAAAGATGCCACCGCTACAATTCAGCATAAAAGAAAATAAACTGCTACATGATGCAACTGGTGATGTATTTCCATGGGATCTTGTGCCACCAGTACAGACCAGCTTTAGCACTGGTCTTCCTATATAGCTTTAGGATCTGACAGATGATATCTAAAGCCCTAAAAGGCCTTGGATCTGATTAAAGGTGTTTCACTTTTCTATGCAAATTAATAGAAAATAGTTCAAATGCTAAAATATCTCATTTAATGAGTTGGGAAATTCTTCGTCACTTGATGCCTTTAGATAAAGTTTGGACCCATTTCTTTAAAAAAGTATTCAAATGCAAGGTGTCTTGGGTGGAAGACAAGAAATGCCAGAGAAGTTTCTGGTCTCTGTGTTGCAAAAGGTAAAATGAAATATGGAGTAGATACTTCTAGATGTAAATATGCTTGGAAATGGCTTTCCTTATTAAACCTTTTGATACACTAACCTTCACTTAGTGTTCAGTAGTGTTCAGTGTTACCTTCAGTAAGCGTTCTCTGAAGGAATAACTTTTCCATACAGAGCTAGAACGTCTGTGCAAGACATGAAGTCCTAGCTCGTATATAATTCTTCTTGTGACTCTTCAGGAAACTAGTGTATTGCTATAAATTGGCAAAGTGTGGGTAACATGGCTAAAAAGTAACTTAGGAGAAGGTAACTAGTAACTTAGGAAGTCACTTAGGAGAAAGAAGAATTTTGTCTAATTTCCTGTTGTGATTCCTAACCATTAACCATTGTAGTTAACCATTAACCTTAACCATTGTAGTATTCTCCATCTCCAGCTGACTGATCCACACAAAAAGACCTTGAATTGACAGTCAGCTTTAGAGATTCCCACTCTCAGTGTTGGGTCTGTATTCTAGTGACCCACACTAATGATCCAAGTTATGGACAGCTGTGTTCATCTTCCAAGAAACCAGTTGGCTTAAGAGCTTTTTCTTTGCCAGACAAATTTTCTCCTCCCCCCGCCAAAATAACGGACCTTTGGAAAAATAAACCAAAACCCTCTCAGGAACTTCATAAACAGCAACAACATTTAACGTGAGCTGAGGAAAGGAAGGAATGGTCAGTGAGCCTCTCAGTGTTGTAGATGGCTCTGCTTTGATGAATGGCACATGGCAGTGACTTCCTTGTCGGCTTCAACTTTGTGTTCCTGTCAAATGAAGAGATTACAAAAACCTGCCAGAGTTGTACCACTGGGCTACCAACAAGGAGAACGCTAATTTAGATCACACATGAGTCTTTGTCATACTGTCAGCAGTAGGTTTTTGATGTCAAGTACGGATTAATCTCTCCTTAGTTTGGCTGTCTGTTTAGAATTAAACCTCTCATTCTCCAAAAGTGCTTGTTTCTCTGCACTGGCACTAAGGATTAGCTTTCATGTAATCACCTGTATAATAGATATCTATGGTTAAGTGAAAGGGATGTCACTTGCTGATGTTCTGCTTCTTCTTCACCATCTACTGCTAGGGATGGTCTAGCCTAACACTCTTCATGGCAGATATCCTGGGGCAGCACAAATTTCTGGTCGAGAAAGTATCCTCCTCCATGCTTGAATCTAAATGTGTGATGCAAGTGGAACATATGTAAAAATCTGATTTTGCAGGACTTTCATCTGGCAGGCAGAAGACAGGTTTACTCTATTGAGAACAAGCCATAGAAAAACTGCACTGAATTTACTTCAATAAGGACTGCTGCCTTGGTCGTAGCAAACCCATAGCTACCTTGATGAAGACTGTGTGGGGTAGGAGGAAAAGCAGAAGAGAGTCAAAGGGCTGCAGATTTCCTGAGTGCAGCTTGCCAGCGCAGAGAAACAAGCACTTTTGGGGAATGAGATGTTTAATTCTAAAACAAGGCACACACAGCACCTCTGCAGTATGTTGGCTGGATTCTCCTCAGAGTTACATAAAAATAAGCACACACACACACACACACACACACACATATATACATATATGTACATGCTCTTGTGTGTCTAAAAGATTCTCTGCAATTTTACTGGGCCAGGTTTCCAAGGTAACCTTATGACTGTTCATCCTACCACTAGACCAATGTGTTTCACATCTGTTTTGAATGAGCAGTAGCAGTCTCCAAAGGATATCCTGCTTTATAATTTCTTCCCTTTTTTGTTGTGGTGTCGTGGCTGCCTATAAGCCACTGTTATGTTGCCTCTTGTGAAATGGTTGCGGCAGCTGCAACTCTGATTCAAATTCTTGTCAGAGTCCTCTAACTTCTCTTGTCAGACTGCCAGACATAACATTAAGCAAGAACTAACTAAATGGGCATAAAATTAAAAGAAAGAGAGTAGGTGAGAAGAGCAGAAAGCATTTTGCCTTGTGGGCTTGACTGGAAGCTGCTTCACTGGCATCTGTGAGCCTGGTGTTAGATGGAGTTTGAGAGAAGCGGGTGGATGCTCAGTCTCTGTCTGGTATTAGTAAATTTTGTGGTACCAAAAAACATTCACAGGCACTAGATCTAAATCCTCTGTACTGCTAAATTGCTGGAGTGGCTCTTGGGTGGTTTCATTTTGGACCAACCCTCTGAATGGTTCCCAGGAAATATTTAGGACATGTCATGGGTTGGGGACGATACCCAATAACCAGTTTGGATTTAGCCAACCTAAATTGGAGATTAAGAGAGTTTAACAGTGTGAGCATGAGCTGTTTCGTGCCTGTTGGTCTCTGTGTCAGAGAATGCTCCCAATTATATTTCATCTCCTGCTACAGACGTAGCCTTAGGTGTTAGGCTCCATCTGAAATGCAGTCTTACACACACCAGTCTAGTAGCCTTATCATATCAGTCCTAGAATCATATAATCATAGAATCACAGAATGTTTTGGGTTGGAAGGGACCCCTAGAGGTCATCTAGTCCAACCCCCCTGCAGTGAGCAGGGACATCACTAACTAGATCAGGTTGCTCAGAGCCCCGTCCAACCTGGTCTCGAACGTTTCCAGGGATGGGGCCTCCACTACCTCTCTGGGAAACCTGTTCCAGTGTTTCACTACCCTCATTGTAAAGAATTTCTTCCTTATATCTAGTCTAAACCTACCCTGCTTCAGTTTAAAACCATTACCCCTTGTCCTGTCACAGCTGGCCCTACTAAAAAGATTGTCCCCATCTTTCCTATAGGCCCCCTTTAGGTATTGAAAGGCTGTAATCAGGTCTCCCCACAGCCTTCTCTTCTCCAGGCTGAACAAGCCCAACTCCCTCAGCCTGTCCTCATAGGAGAGGTGCTCCAGCCCTCGCATCATTTTTGTGGCCCTCCTCTGGACCCGCTCCAATTGTTCCATGTCCTTCTTGTGTGCCGAGGGCTCCAGGGCGGGACGCAGTACCGTCGGTGA
>NW_009260174.1:463437-464167 GCF_000687185.1 Egretta garzetta | reverse complement strand
CAGGCCCACCTCTCCAGCTTGTCCAGGTCTCTCTGGATGACATCCCGTCCTTCTGGTGTGTCAACCGCACCACTCAGCTTGGTGTCATCTGCAAACTTGCTGAGGGTGCACTCGATCTCGCTGTCTAAGTCATTGATGAAAACATTAAACAGCACCGGTCCCAGTACGGACCCCTGAGGGACACCACTCGTCACCGGTCTCCATCCGGACATCGAGCCATTGACCATGATTTCTCTTTGATCTGGTCATATTGTTTATATCTACAGCTGGAGATCAGTACATTTAATTAATTAATTAATGCATTAGTCCAGCTACAATCATGTTCTCCTTGTCTGTTTGGCAGTTTTGCAGGCAGCATCTCCTCTATGAGCCTCAGAATGAGAGACTGAATGGTAATAATAAAATATTTTTTAAAAAATCCTTCCTGCCACAGATCTAGGAGATGATTCACAGGCCACAAAGGATATGGCAACCAATTTATGAAATCTGGGGCATTTTTCAGTTCCTGATAAAAAATGAAAATTACATAATTACATTTTATTTTAGGAAGTTTTCCTTGTTTTCAAAAGCATTTTGCTGACAATCATTATTTTTGGCAAAGTGCTATTAAGGCATAAGTCCAGTGAAATCCTGCATGACTCCCTACCAGCTCATGGTAGGCTGAGGTGAAGTGTGGCTGCAGTATATGGCATTTCAGTGGACTGTTGCTCCAAAATAGTACAAACATGCT
>NW_009260174.1:433180-463389 GCF_000687185.1 Egretta garzetta | reverse complement strand
CACAGTTTTAAGCAGAATGCTGACTGATAGTTATCTGAAAGAACTTTAAATTTTTTGCAGAAGGTTATTAGAATCATAGAATCAGAATCATTTGGTTGGAAAAGATCTTTAAGATCATTGAGTCCAACCACACTAAACCATGTCTCCAAGCAAATTGTCTACCTGTCTCTTAAATAGCTCCAGGGTTGGGGACTCTACCACTTCCCTGGGTAGCCCATTCCAGTGCCTTATAACCCTTTCAGTGAAGAAATATTTCGTAATATCCAACCTAAACCTCCCCTGGCGCAGCTTGAGGCTGTTTCCTGTCATCCTATTGCTTGTTACTTGGAAGAAGAGACCAACACCCACCTCACTACAGCCTCCTTTCAGGCAGTTGTAAAGGGCGATAAGGTCTCCCCTCAGTCTCCTTTTTTTTTCTCCAGGCTAAACAACCCCAGTTCCCTCAGCTGCTCCATACCCTTCACCGCTTTTGTTGCTCTTCTTTGGATGTGCTCCAGCACCTCCCTGTCTTTGTTGCAGTGAGGGGTCCAAAACTGAACACAGTATTCAAGGTGCAGCCTCTCCTGTGCCGAGTAGAAAGGGGCGATCGCTTCCATAGTTCCTGCTGGCCACACTGTTTCTGATACATGCCAGGATGCTGTTTGCCTTCTTGGCCACCTGGGTGCACTGCTGGCTCATATTCAACTAGCTGTTGACCAGTATCCCCAGATCCCCTCTCTTGCCAAGAAGCTTTCCAGCCACTCATCCCCAAGCCTGTAGCTTTGCCTGGGGTTGTTGTGACCCAAGTGCAGGACCTCGCACTTGGCCCTGTTGAATCCCAGTACAACTGGCCACAGCCCATTGAACCAGCCTGTCCACGTCCCTCTGTAGAGCTTCCCTACCCTTGAGCAGATCAACACTCCCGCCCAATTTGGTGTCACCTGCAAACTTGCTGAGGGTGCACTCAATCCCCCTTGTCCAGGTTGTTTATAAAGCTATTAAACAGAACTGGCTCCAACACTGAGTTCTGGGGAACACCACTTGTGACCGGCCACCAACTGGATTTAACTCCCTTCACTACCATCCTTTGGGCCTGGCCACCCAGCCAGTTTTTTACCCAGCAAAGACTTGCCTGTTCAAGGCCGCGAGCAGCCAGTTTCTCCAGGAGAATGCTGTGGTGAACGGTGTGAAAGGCTTTACTAAAGGCCGGGTAGACAACATCCACAGCCTTTCCGCCTTGTCCCCTCAGCGGAGTCAAGCAGGATCTGCCTTTCATAAACCCATGTTGACTGGGGCTGATCTTCTGGTTGTCCTGGACGTGTCATGTGATAGCACTTAAGATGACCTGCTCTATGACCTTCCCTGGCACTGAGTGCAGACTGACAGGCCTGTAGTTCCCCAGATCCTCTCTCTGGCCCTTCTTGTAAATAGGCATCACATTTGCCAACCTCCAGTCAAGTGGAACTTCCCCAGCCATCCAGGACTGCTGACAGAAAGGGTTTTTGTGAGCACCTCCACAGCTCCCTCAGTACTCTCAGGTGGACCCCACCTGGCCCCTTAGATTTGTGTATGTCTAATTGGCAGAGCAGCTCACTAACCATTTCCTCTTGGATCATGGGAGCTTTGTTCTGCTCCTTGTCCCTGTCTTCTGGCTCAGGGGGTTGGGTACCCGGAGAACAGCTGACCTTACTATTAAAGACTGAGGCAAAGAAGGCATTAAGTACCTCAGCCTTATCCTCATCCTTTGTCACTATGGTTCCCCCTGCATCCATTAAAGGATGGAGATTCTTCTTGGCTCTCCTTTTGTTGTTAATATATTTATAGAAACAGCCTGCAATAAACTTTGCATCTTTGCTGCCACTTGGATTACTATCCACCACTTCCTCTCGGGTGGCAGACCAAAGGACCTTGCTAGCACACTGTCCCTTGCACATTGGTGTGCCATCCTCAGGCTTATTTCTAGCAAGCCTGGTTTCATCCCACTCCCCCTTCGAATGTAGTTTAAAGCTCTTTCAATGAGTGCTGCTAACTTCTTGGCAAGCATCCGTTTGCCCCTTGGAGACAGATGTACCCCATCATTTGCTAGCAGGCCTGGTGTTGTGTAGGCCAATCTATAATCAAAACCCCCCAAATTCTGCTCCTCACACCAAGCTCAGAGCCAGGTATTTATTTCCTGACTCTTCCTGTTCCTTCCCTCATCATTCCCTGTAATAGGAATGATAGAGGAGAACACTACTTGTGCACCTGATCCCTTCACCATTTGTCCCAAGGCCCTGAAGTCCTTCTTAATTGCCCTCGGACTTCTTGTTGAGATTTCATCACTGCCTACTTGGAAAATCAATAATGGATAATAATCCATGGGTCTTGCCAGAGTTGGAATTTTTCTTTCCGTATCTGTAACCCAGACCCAAGTAGGAAACAGACTTATCTGTGAAATGGGTCTGGTTCTTGGTCTCCTTGGTCCCTGGTTTAGTAGTAGCTGCAGTGGATGGCCAGCAAAGACGGAGAAGTTGTCCCAGCCCAGCAGAAGAATTAGGGTTTGGGATTTCTGTTTCAAACTTAGGGTGAAATGGATCCAGCCAATCACTGGCCACCTTCTTCTAAGTGATAATTTGATGCTCTCACAGAAAGGACATGCATCCATCTTCACTCTCCCCAGCTGCTGAAGCATCTGCTCAGGAGGTAACAAGTCCAAGTCAAACTGTGTCCTTGCTTTCAAAGGACTCCTTTTAATGGGGAATGATCACCTGTCCCACAGACCAGATACTATTATCTCTCAGAGTGGTTTTTTTAGTCAAGATATTGTAATTGTTTGAAGGCAGAGTCTTCCCCCAGATATAAAGGAATTTATGACTGACCTCAGTGTAGTCATGTTTTAACCTCTTTGGAAAAAAAAAAGTGTTCATCTCTTTTATCACAGCTGGACAATGAAGTCTTAAGAAACATACAGTTTTCATCTCTTTTAAAAGTTTTTTGCCAACACAGAAACCAGGTTTCAGCTAGTCAAAAATGAAATTCTACAAAATTTTGAGAAACTGTACAAAACAAAGAAAATGTGCAAAACATCTAGAAACATTTCTTCAGTCAGGACTAGCACATTGGACAACAGAGGGAGTGTATACCTCATCCATCTCTGAAGAACAGAATTACTTTTCCCAGCACTTTAACAGCATCAAAAGAGGCAGAAACTACCTGAAATTATTTTCATTTCATGTTAAGTAGATTGTTCTTTAAGAGGTATATGGAATTTACTGTACAGTGATCTCTTTCATATCACTCTTTGGCAAACAAAATCCAAATGGAGACTGGTATTTCTAAGCAGAATACATCAAAGCAGATGGATCAATGAGATGACTGAGGCCCAGAGCATGTCCAAATTCATGGGCAGGAACAATGAATAAATTAAATTGTAAATAATTTTAAAAAAATGCACAGGAATTTCCATCATGGGCAGATGATTGTATTTCTTACCACCTGAGGGTTAGAAACAGTATTCTGAGTTTACACTAATTTTTGGAAAAGGTAAAATTGTCCTGTATCTCAGAAGACCAAATCTGGTGAACATTCAGAGAAGCTCAGAGGTAATCTGAGCAAGTGGTGATGTTTGTGTCCTTGGGAATGCATTTACCTGGGTCAGTGACCTATGGCTGAAGTTGGACCTCTCTAGTAAACTGAAGGACTAGAGAAATATGTGGGATTAGGCTCCTAAATTATTCAGATGAGACAATCTATATGGATGTTGAAATTAGGCAGATGAAAGCTGAGCTCTGGGGCAGATTAGAAAAAAGATAGTCCAGAGCTTTGAAGAGCCTGAGGCTTGGCAGAGAGGTCTTCAGACAGCATTTATCAGAAGCCTTGGACATATTCAAAGTCTGTTGTTTTGACTAGAGACCAAGTGACATAGTAGTAGAAGACACTAGTCTTAAGTCTGCCTTGTAAAGAAGAATTTTATAGAGTGTGGTTGGACAAACCACCGGCATTGAGCAGGACTTCCCATGGCAGTAGATTCAGTGGCACTATCGAGCAAACCCACTCAAACAGGACTGAGATGATTGAGACAATGTGCTCTCAAAAAACCTGCTATGAAGCAGTGGAATATCAAAAAAAAAAAAAGGCTTTTGCAATTTTTTACAGGGTTTTAAGGTTAGACCTCTGACTTCTAACTAAGCGTCAGATTTGTTTTCCTCATCAGCTCCCAAAAGAAAGGTTTCTAAAACCTGGATGTGCTATCAGAGCACCTTGAAGGGGAAAGGGCTGGGTAAGACCCAGGTTCCTATCAGGTAGGAACAAAAACTGATGATATGAACAAGAAAGCAGGGTCAGGCATGTCATGTTTATCCACATGGATGTGGCAAGCCATCAAGGTGCAAAGAGCACTGACTATTGCTGTAGTAATAAAATAAATAGACCTGGAACCACTCTCCTCTTATTGAAAATTATCTTTCAAAACAGGGCAGGTGCATGCAGATTGTTTGTTGAGGAAAGTCTCTGAACTGTAGTGACTCCTGAATCATGTCCAAATGATAGTTTGTCCAGGACAAAGCTGTGCCAGGGACCAAGTCGATAATTTAACAGTATAGATTATTACTTCTTTGATGTTGTTTGATTTACTCTACTGAAGACAAGGAACCAGTATGTCCCACAGACATTTCAGGATTTTTCTCCTTAACACTACAAGCTGATAAATTTTCCAGCACTGATCTTGCAAAGCTCTTCAGGATAGGCTTAGCATTAAACCAGCAATCACTCATACTAGGCTCATACAGATTCCTGTCACACGACAGGGGAACTGTTATCCACTGGCTTCTTAGCAAAGCACAAGAAGCAACGTAACAAGTTTGTTTATCTCTCTTTCTCTCTCCTCAGTGGCCAGCAGTAAAAACTGTGGACTGTGCTGTTTTATTGAATTATTGTCACAGATAAAGATTTTGTTCTTATCATCGTTACACAATGATAAGTCAGAAATTACTCTTTCAGGATTTATTGAGTTAGCCTCGTTTTGAAAGAGTAAGATTAGATCCTTCTCTTTACACTTGTTTCAATGAGTTTGCTTGGGATTAAGGTGATAAACTGTCTGTTAATGTAGAATTCCCTTTTCAAACTGGCCTCAAATTTATCCCCTAATGTAGGATTTCCTATTTCACACTTGCACATTTTAAACTGTTCTGACATTGCACATCATTATGCTGTGTCGCCCCAGGTAGCTCAAGAATAGACTGATTTCTGGATGTAAATTTCAAAGATTTTTTCATAAGAAGTCCTTGAATCTGCAAAATTTATAAGCTATTTCCATGTACCCTTTGTTCCCATGGTTCCCTTCTCTGGGATAGTCCCCTCTCAATTCTTCACTGGGGCAAAAGCAAGTGCCAGGGTCCCACATGGGCCATGAAAGGGAGAAGAGTCACCATGATGTAGCAAATAACAGCAGAAGAAAGAGAAAGAAAACCCCACCACATAGGGTTTCAGAAACTCTATCCTTAATGAATACTGAGGCACTTCTTTCTTGGACGAAAAGATAACCTGGCATCAATCTAGGAAGCAGATGAGAGAAGGGGCCTTTTCACAGCTGCGACCATGAACAGCAACTGAAAGAGTCTGGTGAGAAGGAACCATTTAGACTCTTTTGAGACAGAAGTTGAGGATCAAATTTAGAGAATAGGTCATATCTCCAGTAGTGCAAACACTTAGAGAGTTCAGCTGAAGGGATAAGGCTGTGCAGTGCCATGAAATAGTGTTACATCATGGTTCTGATGCAATTTAAAGTTCCTTTCTTTCCAAGTAATTAACTCATCATTTCAGTGTTTTATGTATTCTGTCCCATCTGTCCCATGGCTTTCACTGTACAGTTAGGAAGGGATAAGAATGACATCAGCTTTGGTTTTAGTATCAATCACTGTGACCAGAATTAGTTTGCATCATTCCACTTTACACAAGGTACTAGTAAAGAATGAAGTTCTCTGAAACCCTTTTTTTCTATAAACATGAATAGAGCAAACCGATTAAACTGGTGTAATCACAGAATACTTGTCCTGTATGCTGATGAAAGTGGGAAGCTTTTTTGACCTGTACTTCTGCACAGAACATTGCCTTTTCCTCATCCCTCCCCTTCCTAACTCTTGCCCTGGGAAGTTGTGACCACGGTGACAGAGAAGCGGGATTTATGGTCCAAGGCTGATCCTTCTGCTGGGTACCAGGATGTGGTCCAGGGCTGTCTTCCTAGCTCTGATCTTTGTAAAAGGTCCCTTAACCTGCTATGGAGAGTATTCATCAACTCCATGACACAGAGGTACCAAGTTTCCTCTTCCTTACAGTGCCCAGTTTGCCAGGTTCCTTGGATGTAAACATAGCATGATATTTCATCACCAAGCCCCATAGTTAGTGTAACCTAGCTGTGAAGACAGGGATGAAGGGCAAGGCCATTGAGCCAGCTGAGTTGTAAATACAGGTAAGTCTCTACTGACTGAAGGAACCAGGCCCGATCATTTATTTTTTCTTTATATGATTTTAATTTGTATCGGGCAAGCTCAGCGTCTCGATTTTCTATCGTTATTTAGTGTTAACATTGTGGTAATGCTGAAGAATTCCTGTAACGAACCAGGGTCCATTTTGAAAGATGCTTTAAAAAAAGTGTAAAAGCCCAGAGGAAGAAGGTGGCTTCAGGAGCTTTCCTGTATTCTTGCCTGTCACGACAGTTCAATTCTTCCTAGAAAACAGGTAAATTAATACTGCCAAAAGCTAAAGACCAATAAAGTTACTTTTTTTTTCCCCTGGCCATTCCCCTTACCCTGCACAATACTTTCTCCTAATTCATCTGTTAACCAGATTCACGCATTTGCCGCGACTAGTGGGGCCCTTTCATAATCTGACATCTAGCGGCAGCCTTGTGTAATAGTAACAAGAGAAAAAATAAAGCCAGAGAAGATCAGAAATGTCAGACCGTGGGAACAGTTGAGCCATTAACATATCATGAGATCATTCAATTTTGTGATAGCCAACCTATATTTTTAAACTTGTAGTCTTCTTAATGCAATGCACTTAATGGTGCAGTAACAAATGTATGCTTCTCATTAAAACAGATGAAGAATCGTGCATTTGAACTTGCATTGTGCCCTTTTATAGTGCAGGCTTCCCTTAACTGTAGTAATAATTTCTGGAAAAATCATAGAGACTCATGACAAAGTCCTCACTGAATTTTTAATGGAGATAACACATTTGAAATACAAATAGGAGACAACATTGATAAAAATTTAAAAAATGTTAATCATCCTTTTAAATCATCCAAGCACTGCCTACTCATTTCCAAAGCCAGAAAACCCACTACTCAATCACCTGTGCATTCAGGTATTCTTCTCCCATTTGGGTTCTCCTGGGAAGAGCTGGCAGTTTGCTATATCAGGAACACCACACCGTGGTCTCTGAGTCATGCTCGTAGTGTTGTAGTCCACATTCGTGGTCACCGTGACACCTTGGAATGCCTGCATGTCTCTAAGATTCCTTGCCATGCAGCTGCTGCTATCTCCACAGCCTGATGCCTTCCCTTTTGTATTTAATACTTGTCAAGGTACTCCTAAAAATCCAGAAAAATTCAAGCAAACATTGCTGATTGACATGTCAATGTTTGATTGACATAAACAGAGTATTTTACACAATTTGTATTGTATGAAATGCTGAACATATGGTTATTAGAAAATCTGGCAATGAAAATTGGGCAGTTATTAGCATAAAGAGAGTATAGATTATTTATATTTAAATTAGGTCTTATGCTGACTTGAGATTCAATTCAAAATGAAAGGAAATTGCAATTTTGGATTTTTCTATGCTATCAAACATTCAGGTTTTGATAAGCTTTGTTTACTTGCATGAGCTTTCTCTAAGGCAAATAGAAATTTGGCAAAGAAATCTAAACAATAACTTTATTCTAGTCTAAGTGATTACTACTCAGCTTTTCTATGTCAAATACATGGATCTGAAGAGATAGAAGGGAATTCATGTATATATGTAGAATTGTTTAAGAAAAAGGCAAGGAGATAGCGAAGAAGTTACATGGAAAAAGCGTGTGACATATTTGAGAGTAGCTGGACCACAACACTAAAACATCTTTGATGATGAGCAGTAGATGTCTTTCTTTAGATGTCTAAGTCTGATCTGAACACTGAGGCAAGGTACCCTCTTTATCCTAAGACAGGCATCCTGTGAAAAGCATCTTGATCTAGAATGATGAGATGAATCGTTGGAAGAACCTAACTCTTTCAATCATCTGCAAAGGAAGCCTATGCTTGCGTAGTCCCAGAAGTAAATATTTTTTAAATTATTACCCACTAATTTGTCAACATGTAGACATCTAGTGCTATTTGAGGTTTCTTAGGGTATCCTGCTTGGCTGCCAGCTGCAGGTCTGGAAATTTGTCTGTCTTTGTATTGGGTTTGTGTTTATAGAGTATTCACACTACAGCCAGTTTCTTCAGTGCAAAAAGAAGCAGCCCGGTATTTCTCTTACCACGTCAGCTCTGCTTTGGTGACTAGCAGTCAATGCAGAGAGCAGATTTTAAGCAGTCCATGCCTCCCTGAGCACGGTTCCTGGCTGCCCATGCCAAAGGAGGGAAAGGCTCTGAGAAGAGGTGGCTGCAGGAGACAACTATGTGCTGTTTTTTTCTTGGTGTTGCAGAAGCAGATCAAAATGAATGCCCTTGATCAGCAAATATATTTCATTTAGGGAGCTACATAAATCATGTTTGCTACTTGCCCATGGGTGTAATGAGTAGATATTGTGTTCACAAAGCACTGAATTCTGTGCCAATGCAAACAAGAGAATGACTTGCCTGGGAAAGCTCTTTGTAATGAATAATACAGAGGGGATGAATCCATTTCCACTGTGGAACTGGAGTGAATACTCTAAAGAAGAGCTCTAGGACTTTGGCTTTAGTGAGCTTCCCTGTCTGCCAACCTTCACCAATGACCAAAACATGGTTTGCTACAGGACCTCACAGTTAGAGGCCTATTTAAAGCGTGTAGTCACAGACTAGTCCCTTTTTTGTTCTGTTTTAAGAGAATTTGCAGTGATTTTTTTTTTTTCCTCTTCACTTTAGCCCCTTAACAACATCTGCCACATGTGACAACTCTAAGGAGTGCTATGAAATTTTGGACTGCTGTGTGCTTTATGTGATTTATCTATGTCTTGCTCCCAACAATGTTCCATGTTTCATATCCCATGGTTTGTTTCAGACAACATATTTATTTCCTTTATTACAAGCATGGAACTAAGAATATAAAAATGTTATTTAATTGACAAATAAAAATGAATGTACCCATATTTTAGCAAAAATATATGTTTTCAAGTTACTATTTCATGTGATAGTTGTGCATGCTCTATTCTCTTGTACTTCATCTTGTACTTCTAATAATAAAGCCTTTTTGCATTGAAAGCAAGATGGGGAGAGCCCTTCTGTAAATGCCTGTGTTTAGATACCCATGCTTGTCCCCCTGCCACACACCTTCAAGGCCCTCATCTGCACTAATCCTCAGTGCCCTCCTTTGCCATCTTCCTACTTTCCCAGCACTGCAGGTTAGGTTTTCAGTGGAAAACAGACAATCAAAAAGAATCTAAACTGTTTGGGAAGGGTCTGATAATCATTGCGAGATTCAAATCTTGAGAAAGAGTAGGAACTGGTTATGGGGTGGGTATGAACTCTGTGAAGTTCCCCTATCTGTGTCCCTTGAAGGGACAAGGATATCAGCTATCCACCGGTCATAACAGAGTTATGCTTTGTATGCTTGCCAAGACAAAAATGTGAGGTTTAATTTTTCAGCCTTATATGCTGCTTTTTTGGAAGGGAGGAACTCTTTTTTGCAGTTTTTGAGTTGCATGGATAACAAATTCTAGCTACAGATGTCTGGATTACACTCTCAATTACTCTAATTTACACTGTGGAGAATATATTCATTATTCTATCTCAAGCCCGATCATCACCCTGGGAACTCTAATGTTACAGAAATCTTCATGGAAACCCTGTGATTTGTCAGGGGCATCTTTTCTCCTGCTGATTTTCTTGTAATTAAGCATGGTGGAGGGAGGGCTGTACAGGTGATTTTGAAAAGGAGCTTCCAAATCAGCCCATACCTTGGTTAAAATCACAGCAAATCTGAGGTTCAGCCAGGTTTCCCCCAAAAAGAGTGCAAGAGTAGCAGGAAGGGGGGAATAGGTGCCGTGTAACATGAGCCTGGGCTTGCTGTGCGGGACTGCAGGGATGGGGATGCGTCTGCCTCGTGGTGACGGGGGAAGCCCCAGCTGCCCCAAGACAGAGGCAAGGGTCTGACATTATGTTACAAGCAGCCCTTTTGGTGCTTCACAAGTTACAAGAGTCTTTTTATTTAAATGTGAAACTCCAAGATTTAGCTTCTAAAAGCCCTCCCCCCCCCGAAAAAGGATTGGGTGGGGGGTAGGGCAGGAGAGTAAGGTAGTGACTGGACACAATCCATGAACAAAATAGGTCACATCCTGGACCCAGTAATAACATCTAGAGAGAGGTCTGATAACCTGGGATGAGGGAATGGTCATGGGAATGTGGAAGATATATAGAGATTCCCAAGCAGGTTTCTTACACAGATTTCAGTTAGCAGCTTCTCTTTTCTTTTGCTCTGTTCCCTTCCGTGTAAAACTGAGCAATCCTTTGATTTTCCAGCAGGGTTACAGGAGAGGATTCAGCTAGTGCTTCCACACCTGGTTAATGACACGGTGGTTGTTCTTCTGACTTTAATTTGGGACAGAGAATAACCTTGCAAAGCACAGCACTGAAATGAAGCTGTGGGATTTGAGATAGCCGCTGGCAACCACGTGGGGCAGTTGCACCACCTGACTGTGCACGCAGGATTCCCGTCTCCTTATTTCTCCTCCGAGTGCGTGTTTGTTTTACCTGCTTAGCACCTATGTGCTATGCTAAATGTTTACTCCTGCCAGACACTTTAGGGTCATGTTGCTGCAAAACAGACTTTGATTTTATAATTTATAAGTAAATAGAAAGGGTACAAGTGAACGGAGGCTTACACGCTGTATCTGTTCAGGTGATTGTGGTTACCACGAGCAAACAAACACACGGTTTTATCAGGGAAAGCTACCCAGACCGGCTATTCACCTCTTCACCTTGAACACCACAAATGTATTCCAGCATGATTCAAGGCATGCACAATTATATTTTTATAGCTGTTGCTGAGAGAAACATTACCTGAGGGCTAAATCCATCTTTTTTATAACTCTCTGCTGTTAGCTACACACAGGCAAAGCATTAACAGACTTGGGACTGACTTCTGGTGCTAAAACATTTTCCTTTGACCACATGGTTTGAAGGTGTCCAAAGGACCATTCTTTGGTCCGAGCTCAGATCTCTCCATTAAGTGCCTGGGCAGCTGTGGCAGAGCCTCCCAGATAGCTTTCTCCACGAGGAATCTGATTTTTGTGGCCACAAAGTGCTCCACAAACTGAAACAGCGCATGGCAATGAGGGCTATGAGGAGGCTGGCTTCAAACCCACACTGCTCCGAATCAGAATGCTAATGTACATTCAGCCTTGCCGGGCATGCTTATCCTAGTGTTAAAGCCTATAGTTCCCTTGTACCCTGCCCCAAATAGATGCTCTCAGACATAAAATCTTCATTCCTGCCTATTGCCAGTATATTCTCCAAGCTCAGGATCGTTTCTCCATCAGTGTTTTATTTCACGTTCACTTTAAAGCTTTAAGGATGGGGTCATGATGGTCAAATTAATCCCAAATTGCAGAGGCTTACGTTTTCCTGATGGTTAAACATCTTTAAAGGCTCAAATCCAGTCAGTAGGACAATCCAGACTGAAGGGTATAGGTGGAAATTAGATAATTAGAATTTGGCCTTCACAGTCTAAACAAATTCTTACAAAAATACCATGTGTGCAAAAATATCCCACAGCATATTCAAAAATGAATGAAAGACCTCTGTATTTCCCCTTGTACAATTTGCATTTCATTTAGCCTTCTGCCTTTTAATAGCACTGATTCCCAGAATTATGACCTCTGATTATCTGCACCTGAGGATAACCTTTGCAAAACCAGAGCCAGAAAGGTTTGTTGCTCTGGGGATGAGCGTCAAGGGGGCTGCAGGGCGGAGGAAGGTGGTGGGGTCCACTCTTGTTTCGCATGCAGATCATTTTGAATGTACCACTGTGAATGCACGTTTCTTCAGCCAAGTGCTTGAGGAATGGCCATGCTTTGTGTGAGTGTTGTTATGGCAGTATGTTTCTAGGTTCATAATGAGCAGAGATGTCTTCTTCAGGACTCTGACTGAGCAAAAGATTTCAAAGTAGTGTTACTTAAACATGTGTATACTTAAATTTGCCGAATGAGCCCCATCTACTCTAATTAAAGTCTGTCCTTTAAGCTCATGATGCACACAGGCTGCACTGTGATGCTGGAAATGAGGAAAGAGTTTATCACTCTTAGAAACGAAAAAGACATCTTTAATAATGGCCATTCTCCTTCTATATTCTATGCTTGTTAAAATACGTGTCCAGGTGATGTTTCTGTACATCTCTGTAAACAAACACTTGTTAAACTGCAGAATGTTGCTCCACAACATACCTGTAGCAGTTTGGTCTCCTGAGATCAGTGTAGCCTTTCCTTTCTTCCTTGAACAAAGTGTATTACTTTTGCACTAAGAGCCTGGTTTGTTCACAACAATCCTGTTCACAGTAGTACAAAGTGATAAATACACTGTTCAGCTGCTTGGAAAAATATAATAACCTAAGATAAATTACACCACGATTTAAAGAAAAGAGTTCATATGTTTATTGTATAAACCACTTCCTCTATAATCTTGGGTGACAATCAAAGCAGCGCTTATAAAAGTAATGATGATGATAGTCTGAAACATAGCTGGAGGTAAATACAGAGTCATAGAATTGTTTAGGTTGGAAAAGACCTCTAAGATCATCAAGTCCAACCATTAACCTAAACGTGCCATTCCACCACTAAACCATGACCCAAGCACCTCGTCTTCCTGTCTTTTAAATACCTCCAGGGATGGGGGCTCAACAACTTCCCTGGGCAGCCCATTCCAGTGCCTAACAACCCCTTCTGTGAAGAAATTTTTCCTAATGTCTAACCTGCATATATATATATGCATATATTTGTATTATATACATACACACATATTTGAAAAGTGTTTTCCAGTGGTTTTGGTAAACTATGTATTTTTCATCTTTATTACCATGTTCTTCTGTTTAATAATGATGTTTACCATAAGATTGTAAGCTATTTTTTCACAACCACCTTCATTTTAAAATATTGATTTTTCATCTTAACCGGTGTAACCTTCTCAATCTGGTAAACCAGCTTTTACTGGTTCCCATAACAGCTGCTGACAACTTAGGGCCTCAGCCCTTTAGGACATACTTTCTAGTACTCTACCAATGTTTTTCTATACGTTTTCTCTTTGGTGATTTTTGAATCACCAGCAATATGGTACACATGCTGCTCAGTTTTTAAAAATTTAAATTACACTATTAATAGATTTAACAAAGCATTTTCAAAACTAAGTTCTTCCCCTTGCATATATTTCTCTCTTTAAAATACCTTTATGCAAACTACTATTTAGAAAATTGTGAGCTGTGTAACCTCACAATTAAAGTTAAGCGTCTGAGGAGCCGAGCTGTCGGGAGCAGATGCCGGGGGGGAGGGAGGGGGGCAGCTGTGCTCTGGGGGGGGCAGCTGTGCCCCCTGCTCCCAGCCTGGGGACGGACCCTGGTGCACGGGGCGGTGGGGAGCACTGGCCTGCCCCTGTGGGACACGTACGCTGTGCTCTGCAACGTAAGGTTCATAACTCCATCCTCTTGCAAGAATCAGCATTTCCTTTGTTGGCCTGTACTAATCTCCTGTATCCTCATCAACTGCTCTAAAAGTAAACACCACCCTCATCAGTCCAAGATCAAACAGACACCCCACAGTCACATAAAATATCAAAAGCCTGAGCTACCCACCCCGTACTGAGTCTTTAAGAGCTCATGTTAGCTTTTTATCTGATGGTTTAAAACCTTGTTTTGCTCTGCTATGTGGAGGCTCTATTGCCCTCAGTTCTACACGCAATATTTGTTCATAAAATACGCAAAAGCCATTTCCATGCAGCTGGTGAGATCCCCTATGCCTTTAGTACCCCCAGGCCTGCAGAGCCCCACAGAGGCTGCACAGACCCACAGGCACCCATGGGCAAAGAACTTCTATGGGAGCACACAAACACACGCACACAGGCATCTATGTCTATTCACTTATTGAAAGGTAGCAAGACACAGTGCTTACAGATCATAAAACCACATGAAACACATGATGCATGAGGAAAAAAGCCAACAGACAACCCCCACCCCACCCAAGCTGGTTTAACTGATGAATGCAGGCAGACCATGAAACACTGATTCGCAGCCAGAACCACAGAACCCACATCTCAAACCTTTAGGTCCTGTCTACAAAGTATGTGTACAGGAACGCTCACTAATGCCACAGAGATGGCTGTCATTAAGAGTGCTCACCCTGCAAGGGTCCCTGCCTGTGTTTGTAGCCCTCAGAGAAGTGCTCTCCCCTGTGTTAGCCAGGCACATTGTGCAGCTCATCTGCATTCCTTGCCAGTGTCCTGCCTCGGTACCTGCAATGGCTGTACGGGGTTTCAGTACTCTGCTTTGGGTATGGTTTCTGGCATGTCTGAATGTTCAGTGTTCAAAAAGGTTCCAACTTCATGAGCTGTTTGAAGAGCGTGTTGGCTATCAAGGCTTAGAAATCAGCCTTGCAGCTTCCTTACTTGTTATCAGATTTGGGCAGTTAGCAGCAAGAGGCATGAAGTTACAAGCAAGTGCAGGGAAGAGCAGTTATGTACATCGAGATAATTTCTCCATACGTAAGCTCCCATGCTTGTCTTTTTTCTTGCTTTGAGGTACCAAACACTTAGAAAGATTCAGTATCAGTTTTCTCAAGGCTTTTGGGGTATCTGTCTGTCGCCCAAGAGCTCAGGGGATAGGTTGCTCATGGGAAGGGTAAGGGGAAGAGGTGGATTTTAAATCCTGCTCTAGTAAGTATTTGATTACACACAGCTCCTGCCCCGCTCTGGTAGCTAAAGCACTCCCACCCCAGTGCTGGGAGACCAGGTTCTTGCAGGCAGAGAAGCAAGCGGGACTTTTCAGGACAATCTATCTGGGATGCTGTACTTCGTGTGTCTTGGCAACACATTACATTAGGATGCATAATTTCCTCATTTCCTAATCCAGTGTCATCATCACAATCTTATGATCCATTTGAAAAACAGCTGTTAAAAACCCATTAATTGGCTGAGAAACAAATGACTGTTTTTTTCTGTGTGATATGAAACAACTAGAAAGAAAAGCATGGACTGACTTGTTTTTATATGTCTTTTCTGCCTTGCCTTGTCTGCCCTTGCAAATTCCTCCAGTCAACAGTAGGGGGAATAGGACATTGCAAAACCAAATGAAAAATGTGCAGTGGAAAGCAAGAAGGATGTTTAGTAAAAACACCGAGAAAAATATTTCAGCTTGCCACGTGGGATCCTGTTTTCTGTTGCACTTGTTTGTGTGTCCACCTGGTCCCACAGTAACTGAAGGTACTGGCCAACTTCAGCCAAGCCGAACTGAGATGCTGTAGTGCCTACAGGCTTTGTGGAAAATAGCAGCTGGCTAGAGAAGGAGAAAAACCGATTAATGGGAAGGTGTATAATTCATCCCTCGGCTGGTCTGTAGGGCCAGCAGCTGGTCAGCTTATGGGCAACTGCACAGCATTACTCAGCGGTAACCTAAATGCAGTATGGGGATGTGCATTATGAGGAGCTATAGGTGTCATAAAAGACAGATGGGGAGGTAGTATTGGGAGCTCTCTGGGGCTGTGGGAGGATATTGTGGGGTGCAAGACATAATCCCATGTCTGCCAGGCTCCTGGCAGAGATGGAGGAAAGGACCGCAACTAAGCACTCATCGCTTACTGGATTTCTGCTGTGACACTCCTGTTCAAGTTCCCGTTCCTCCAAAGAAAGGACAAACCAAGAGGGAAAACTGAGTGACCAAGCTGTTATCACTAATTAATAGTCAAGTCTTTTTGTGTTGGGAGTGACTTTTCAGGCCTTCGCAAATAAAGGAAGAACAGTACTCATTGCTTTATTTATTTTTGCAGGTGACCTGTGAGCAGGCACCCCACACTGGTTTAACAGAACGCCAACGCTGCCAGTCAGAAAACTTCATTAACAACACTTCACTGTTAAAGATTAACTTCCTTAATACAAAGGATTTATATAAATTGTGAAACAATGTTTTGCCTGAGAGGAGAAGGAGTACAGAGTAACTCTGATATTTGTTTATGCATCTGAAGACAGAGGAACTTGCCCATGTATTACAAAGAATGGAATAATCTCCTTGATGACTCAATGATTAAACTTTTCTTGCAGCTAAAATTGCAATTGTATTACACAGTGTGTGTTGAAGAGTAATCTTGCCTCTGAGTGTAAACACTTGGGTGTAACTTGGCAGCTTCTGCGACCCTGCTGTTAGACTCTGCTGTTAGACTCTGCTTTCTACACAGCCATCAACTGAATTGAATGGTGGAGAAGAGTTTAAGGAGGCTGGAAATACAGAATTAGGTAAGGAACCATCTCCATCCCACCTGCCTCCAGCATGTTCTGCTCTTGTCTCATGTTCTGCTCTTATCTCGTGGGGGTTTAGGTTAGACATTAGGAAAAACTTTTTCAATGAAAATGTTGTCAAGTATTGGAACTGGCTGCCCAGGGAAGTGGTCGAGTCCCCATCCCTGCAGGTATTTAAAAGACAGGTAGACGAGGTGCTTAGGGACATGGGTTAGTGGTGGGATGGCAGGGTTAGGTTAACAGTTGGACTTGATGATCTTAGAGGTCTTTTCCAACCTAAACGATTCTATGATTCTATGGTCACTCCACAGGTAGTGTCAGCCCAAGCAGGTGCCTTCGGACAACTTTATCACTGGCTTGTGGTGATATAAAAAACTGCTGGTGTATCTTGCCAAGAAGTAAACATCAGAGAGGATAAAAGTTGGATCACCTAAAAACTGAAAGATGCCCAGCAAAGACACTATACATTTCACCAACCTTTATCTGTCTGAAAGTTAGCTACTCTAAGCTAGTCAGCTAGCCTTCCTTTGCAAAGAGATGTTTTCTCCACGGGCTAAAAATACTGGTTTGCCCCGGCACAGTCTTTGGATGAGATGAGATAAGTAAATGTTGTGGAAAACTTCTCCCTCTACTTTCAGTACAGGGATCTCTCCTAACTCATATAGAGTATATATGTAGATAGACAGAAAGCTAAACTTAAGTCAGATGAATCACACCCAAATGTCTATGATTTCACCCCACTTTCAGTTTAAATTTTGCTAGGGATCTAGAGTGTGGTGGTGTTCACCACAACTAGTTTTGTAGCTCAGTGAAACAGCTTATCTGAGCCTCTATTTTGTTTTCCTGGTGGCAACCAAGCCAGTGGAGTTCTCATAGCAATAGCAGCAATGTAACGGGATCATTGCATTGCTGTATCTGATACTGTACAAGCACAGAGCAAAAAGAAACTTTTTACTCAAACATGCAACAGCTGTGTAAACCAGCCAGATGTGTGAGAACTAGGGAGCAGGAGAACAAGCCAATACTAATGAGACCATGTTCTCAGACATACTGGCAGTATGGCCAGCCATTTGTCCATGTGTTTTGGGTCTGTTTCCAGAACTAAATGTAAAGGAAATACTTGGAGAGGATATGGCTGTAACTTTATAGATTTTGTCTGATTCTGTGAGAAGTTTATTCCATGAGGAGTTTGTTCTGTGTGCGATGGCAGCGTGTAATAAATCTGGGATATATGCACACGTGAAGCACATGTGTTGTGTTAGAGGAGCAGAGGTTGTGCTCCATGACATGGTAACTTAATCCATTTGTTGAATAGGACAGGATGATTTGTGAAGGATGCCATTCATAGATTCACAAAAAATGCCCACTGATGAAATGCTAATTGTTACTCTGTGAAGACAAATTGGGGTGAGATAATGTATGTAGACACTGGGGCTGGAGGGTGATTTTGATGGCAAAATACTGGTATGATGTGAAAGAGACAAGGCTGCAATAATCAAAGAAGAGCAGGAGAAGATGAAGAAGAGACGACAGAAAAACAAGTGGTTAATGGAAAGCCTGACTCTTGAAGATGTTTGGAGAAAAAGAAGCAAAACACAAACTTTTTATATTGGAAGGTTATTAGCACATTAACCTGGAGACTTTCACACCTCAGAAATGTAAAACACCTCCAAGAGATGAAGCAGAAAATAGTTGACATCAGCCTAAACCGATTTATTGACAAAATATTTGAAAACCCATCTGTAGCATAAACCAATAAATTCTGTTAGACATTTTCAATTTAATCAGGGGGGAAAATGCAGTTTCATTGTAGCCTTTGGAGATACAATTAGAGCTGACATGCTGATTTATTAAAATAGTAGACATATATGAAAACTCTTCTTGTTGCCTCTTCTGTATAAAAGTGCAAATATGAACAACCTTTGAGAAATACAGAATTATTTTTATTCTCATTTGCTGTGTGTGAGAAAATTTAATGATATTAACACTTAAACCAGCTGTTACTCTTCATTTTGCGGGTAACTTTTTTAGCAGTAGGGTCGAACTCCCACTGCTTCAATCCATGGAAGAAGTAGAATAATCCTGGAAATGAAAAAGAATAGCACTGTGGTATGGATGCAAGAAATACCTTCATTCTGACAAAGAGAGGAACATCATCTTTGTACACACAGGAGAGCATCTCTTCAGTTCTGCCTTTTGCAGGATACAGCATTCATCATAATTCCAGAACTTATGTTCTTTACAAGTAAATAAATTTTACTTAAAAGCTCATTTCATTTACCTTTCTGTTGGAAAACAGCATCTATCCTCTGGCTAATTCCTGGGAAGTCATTGACTGTCTGCCTAGGATAACCCTTCTCCATAGACTGTCTGTTTTCATCAAACCTAAATCATATGAAAGGAGACATGTAATTCTACAGAGTTTAGATCAGTTCTGCAAAGAATTAAGTTGCTGCTGAAGGGTGTCCACCACCTGTAGTTTGATTTCACTGGGGTTACAGAGAGTAAAGTTATCTACTAGCACAAATGTCTGCAGGATGCCGGCCATTGCTTTTTCCATGAGGTAGCTACTTTTTACTGATAAAGGCAGGCACAACTCCAAAGAAGCATCTGGAGTGAGATAAATTGAAGGAGGACTCACATGGGAATAACCTCCTCTAATGACAGCAGCATGACAGGCAGTGCATGGAAACTGGCCAGGTTGATGCCATCTATAGTGACTGCACATATTTATTGCATGAATTTTAAACTCCTCTTAGACTTCGACATGGTATTGTACATAGTCCTCTACTAGCTGACAGATTTAGATGGAGGAAAGGAAGTTGACTTATTTCTAATATGATCAAGTTGTTCCTAACTGAGCCAGGGAAATTTTTATGAGATGGGGCTGAGTTTGGGGGCTAAAAGGAGTACCTAAGAGGTTCTTCTGTATTTGAGGAACCCTCTCAGGAAAAAAAATAAGCAAACAAACAAGCCTTTGTTTTACTTCTCCTTGGATACAAGAAATATTTTCACAGGGACATGAGACTGAAAGAATGAGTTACTGGGTAAGAAATCCGTGCTGTGGTTTTGTTGCATGCTTTTGTCTTGTGACCAAGGCATTAAAATAGCAATGCAAGATATTGTAAATACTCTTTCCAAAACTATCAAAAACAAAGGACAGGAAATTACATGCAGCTCAGAATCCAGCTGACACTGTATGTCTCACTGAGGAAACCCCCCATTAGTCACGACAAAGTCTGTTTGTCCCACGCATGCTCCTGGTTGCCTGCAGAAGGCCTTTGCAGCAGTTACCCTTGCACATAGGAGGAGCTATCAGCTTCCCAAAGATGACTTTTTGCTTCCATTTGCCTGGTGTTTGGGTATCAGGAATTACTCCTGTCAGCTTGGGAATAGAATTTAGAAGGAGCATGTTGCAAATCTAGCTCTAACCAGCCAAAGAAAGGAAAATGAGCTACCACTTCTCTCCCTCCAAAAGAGATAAAATAATCCAGGACTTTTTTCAGATCTTTTATTTTTTTGACATACTTTTGTCTACTGTAATTGTAAATATTCTCTATCTGTTAGAGTTTTTTCAGTTTCCAGGTGTAATGCATCAAACCAGCTCCATATCTTGAATGCCCATTTCAGGACACCCTTAAGCTCTCAAAAGTCAAAGCTATATTATTCTTCTTGTGTAGGAGTCAATGAAACATTTCTATGTAAAGTGGGATTATTATAGCTATCTAGTAACATATAGTTACGTAAAGGTCTACTTTTTCTTTTAACACATGGACAATTTTAATTGTATTCCAATTACATTGGGGTCAATCATAAGAAAAAAATTGTCAGTTTTTCTTACCTCCAGTACTTGTCACCTATAAAAAAGTCTGTTTTCCCTGTATTTTTATTACAAACAACTGCATCAATTTTCTTGACACCTTTAGGGAAGCCCAGTGTGTTAATATTCTTTGGATAACCAAGCATCACCTGATATCCGCTGATAACCCAGAATTTATCGCCTGTTAAAAAAAAAAATTATTTTCACCAATGATTTTCAGACACTAAAAGAAAAAATGCACTCCCTTAGTATAGGTTGCAGGAAAAAGAGAGGAGATGTCCTATTTTTTTTTATTTATTTGAAAAATGAATTTAATGCACATATATCTACCCTTCTTTCCTCCTATCTTCCACAGAACTAAAGGTAAGAAATATTTAAAGAAAATCTCGTACTTCACCTTTGAAAAATAGGATCTGATCTTTTGTGTTCTCATATGCAGCTTCAATACCAGGTGGCAGAGTTGGCCAGAAGGTAGAAATTAATTCAAGTTCAACTTCTGAGTTATCAGGATAGACTCGCCATAAGTGCCTGGTTTAAATATGAAACAGGTTTTGTAGTAAGTAAGAAACCACAGACATTTGTATGTATGCGCAAGAATGTGAACAATGTCGTGACTTACAAGCCCTTTCTTGTCAGCGGAGCTACCTGGGCCAATGTGTCAGAAAGGAGAACACTCCCCTCAGTGGGAAGTGAGTGGTTTTTTTCCCTCTGGCTTCTTTCTGAAGTTACCCTTCTCGTTGGTACTGACTGGGATCAGCTACAAGCAGCTGAAAAATCCAGGTTGTTCCTATACCATATAGTAAGAGAGTTGTAGGGTCCCAGACGAGCCTGACTGCAACCTGTTCCCTGGATGACTTACCCGGGTGACTTTGGGCTTGCATAGGTGGCTGGAGGAGAGATTGGCCTACCTATGTAGTAGAACATACTAATTTCTTAGAAAAGGTTGCAGCATTTAGTCATGTCTCTGCTTGGTGTAACCATCTATTCATTTGGCAATAAAGCTTTATGAGGACTGAGATGTTTTCTGGAAAAAAATGAAGCATGTTTTTTAGGGGATCCTGTAAAAATATTAATGTAACTCCTATCTGTTCCAAGTTTTATTTCCATGAACTTAATTCTATCGATTTGTCTCATTATAAATCCCATAATTGTGTGAACCACCAAACGATTCAGTCTTTGTAGAGGCCAAGAAAAAGTAAACCTCACAGAGACAAATGTCATATCAATATTTACCTGCCCTTTAGAAAAATGACTTCTCGTCGGAGTGTAGTTGTAGCATCGAAGGACATCAGGGAGCCGCAGGTTTTAGGTGAGGTAGTGGGGGCTGGCCTTTTGTCTGGGGCATTTGGTGGGGATCCTAAGGGAGACATTTTAGAAAGAATACACCAAATTTGTAGAAACATTAATGTTTTCACATACAAATGCATTTTTGATATTACGAGAATACAATTATTTTTATGGTGAAATTTTGTGAAAGAGATTATTTCTCTCCTGCTTACTTCTTTTTTTAAACCATGGATTTTACTCACCATAAATGGACTGAATGCCACTTATATCATCTGGAGAGAGGGGAAATTCGCTGGGGATGATGTAGGCGTAATTGGGAAACATCAAAGCCCTCTGGTCATTAGAATGGGAGAGACCCAGGGCATGGCCAAACTCATGAGCAGCAACGAGGAACAAGTTGAACCCTTAAAAAATTGATAGAGAGAAGAAATCAGTCTAATTTTGGTCTGGACATGGCTGATACGAACACAGCAGGGCTATTGCTCCATGGCAGTTTTCATACAATATATTGAAATTCACTAGGGTATGCATATACGTAAGCATATTTTTTTGCATAGGATAAGGCTGTGTTCTTCCCTCACTAGAAGGGAGTGGCTTTCGGCCCTTTTTCCTGCTGTTCTTTCTGTTAGCTACTGTACATATGTGTGTGGCATGAGTAGATGTCTGTGGGTGAGTGTGGGTGCAGCTCTGAGGAATGTTCTGGCAGGGTTTTCTGGCTGAGCTAGAACAGATTAGATAGTGAGTCAGATCAAAATAACAGCTCTCCAGGGCAAGGATAGGGCAATGCACTCAATGCTCACTTGAGGTACCAAAGTGTAGCTCTGTGTGCCACCCTCCCTTCTACAAACCTAAAAAAAAAAGCTGAGATCTTGAATATACAAGGAAAAATACAATGTTAGCAGAACTGTTCACCTTTTTAGCATTAAAGAGTATGGTTTCTTTATACCCTTGTCAAAAATAACTTTTAAAAATATTATGCTTATGCATGCTTATTCCCAGTGAAATATGTTAACACAGTAAATTTCCTTCAGCATGCATCCCTCCAAGTAACACGCCTTTCTGAGTTAGGGAAGAATCTGCAGACCAAGAGCCAGCAATATCAACAGACTTAGTGAGGATCACAAGTCTGTGGCAGAGCAGAGGACTGGTCATTGATTGCCCAAGAAAGGCTGGCTGAAGCCAAAATATCCACTTCTCAAAACACCAAACAAAGCCTCAATTTTTCCATATGTATTTCCAGTTCTCCCCTCTCGCGAGTCCTCCGAGCTCTCCAACAAATCCTGCAATGCCTGACCTCTGGAGCCATGCTATTGAGGAGCAGCAGCAAAACTGGGCTTGACCCATTCAGTCCCAGTGTGGAGAAAACATGACATTTTATCAGCATAATGTGTCCACCCCTCATCCTTCTTTTTTTTCCCACCACAATAAACCCGTACCTCTCCTCCCCATGCAGTGCTGTTCCAGCACCTTCCTTTTTGTTAGCTCCTTGCTTTGCCTGCAGTGTGACCTTGATTCTCCTGTTGCGGTTACCCTCTGTAGTTTCCCATCCCCAAAACTGGATGAGAAAAGGGTCTGAAGCACAGCAGCATAATGTGCCAGTGATGGATCTGTCAGAGGCAGTATCTGCTGTATGGCCAACCTGGAGGTTGAGGGGAAGGGGTTAAGGGGAGCAGGTGGGTCCCAGACAGGTGGTTGAGCACTTGGCATTCCCCTCTCTTCTGGCACCATGGCACACATCTGTAGTCAGCTCTATACAAAGCATCTCAGCCTGTGGGTTGCCTGAACAGCACGTTCAGACTCCCAACTGCTGGCAGGCAGCTGAAATTGCTTGGAGAACACTTTCATGTGTAAGCCTATCCTAGCTTGCATGTAGAGTAAAGCTATAACAGCTTATAGTTGGACTAGCACTGGAACAGGCTGCCCAGGGGGATTGTGGAGTCTCCTTCTCTGGAGATATTCAAAGCCCGCCTGGACGATGTCCTGTGTAACATGCTCTAGATGACCCTGCTTTAGCAGGGGGGTTGGACTGGATGATCTCCTGAGGTCCCTTCCAACCCTTGCCATTCTGTGATTCTGTGTGATTCTATCTTGGTATTATTACTGAAGACTCTTCATTATTACTGGTGGCTGTAATGGTTTTTAGGTGGTGGGGATCTCCCCTGAGGGCTGCTGCGAGGCATGGTGTGCTTCCTCTGCAGTGTGCAGTAGTGCCAGGCTCAGTGTCAGCATGTGCGCCAGGAGGGGAAAAAGTCAGAAAGCTTTTACCACAGGCTTTGAAATTCTGGTGGGCATGGGTCCTGTCAACCCCCAGATAAGAGTGGCCCATGCCTGTAGCATTCATATCTGAAAAGACTTGTCCCGTTAGTATCTTTACCAGTGTTAAATAAGAATTAGAGTAGATCGGGCTGATTTTACGTTAGTGTCATTGTAAGTATCCCGGTGGGACGATGGCCTGTAATATCCTCATACTGCTCTTATTGTTAATGCTGTGTTTCATCTCAGTCTATTCCTTCATTTAAATAAAATCAGAAAGGAATTTACCCATCTGCATAACACTTCAGAAGCCTTTTTTTACCTACCAGCTGAGCCTGTGGTCCAATCTTCATCCTCATCAAAGTGCACATCACCACCAAAACCATTGCCAGGTGGAAAGGCGTGAGCAAGGACACCAAGGGGGCCATCAAAATAACGAGGGCAACGTCCATGAGCTAAATAACATGATGTTGAAACAACACTGAATTTGTGATATAACTATTGGAAAATCTTTAAATCAACCTTACCATTGGTATGCAGTTAGCGTGTTACCTTTGGTCCCAAAAGCAATCATTATATCTGCTAGTCCCTCATGAATACGAGTGAAAATCAGTGGGGTGACAGTGCTCCAGACTTTAAACGCCTTCTGGATTGCTTTATCCACATCCTCTTTGCTCATATCTGGTGTGTGGTTCACAATTCTACAGTTATGAGGGTTCAAGTAATAATACTTAGTATTTGCAGAAGAATTTCTCTAATACTGTTACAGTGATGAACAGAGATGTATAAGAAGCAATTTAACCTGTAATCCAATAGCTCCCAAGATTCATCTTGGACTGAGTGAGTTTGAGGAATGTGATAACAGTCCAATATGTCTTTTTCATAATAATAATTGGGTACATGGTATCAGTTTTTCTTAAAATGACCCTTAGCCAGGAGGTTGTCTTGTGAGCCTGAGGGAAGTCATCTCCTCAGGTTTCTGTGACTACTAAAGTGGTGGTCTTACAAAATTTTGAAGATAATGGGGCTTGTACAGGGTGAAATTGATATTTCTGTTTCACTCACAGAATATTTGTCAGGAGTGATACATGACAGGCAAAATGCTGTGGTTGACCCAGAAAATATAAAATATCCAGCTTCACTCTCAGAAATTCCTCTTGGGAATACGCATAGCTAACAGCTGGGGAAAGAGAAACAATTTTTATATTCCCAACTGGAAACAATTGCTATAGAAGTATTTAAATATAACAAATGTGGATACCCACAAAACCAAAATTTCAACTCAAAAAGTAATTATTGAAATACTACCTGTATGTCAGCTTGGTTTTTTTCCATCCTGGCAGAGTAACACCATAGAGACCCACATCGGGAACTCCACATCTGGGTTTCTTCATCATTTCCAATGTCTCAGTATCTGGTTTTCCAGTCACTTTCAAACCAAAAAATCGTTGCATTTTTTTTAGTTTTTCAGCTGTGGATTCAGCATTTATTTTCCATCCAAGCTGATTTGGATCTGGCTCAACAGCATAGAATTTATTCAAATAGTCCTAGTGAACAAATAAAACAAACACATTTCACATTTTGATCTGTTTCTAAAACAAATACCTTAGGACTGATATTGTTTGCATACTTTGCTGGCAAAATCATCTGCCTGTGATTTTGGAGCACAGCAGATGTTTTCCTGAGGATCATAGCTAAACAGAAACACTCAACATTGTCCCTGACTCTTATTTCCTTGACATTTCCAGTTTGTACTTTTATCATACTTTAGTGAAGTTTGGGCAACAGAGTTCAGTGTAATAGCACTGTCTCAGAAAGGCAGCAAACTGCTGTGTAGCTGGAACATGCAGGTTTTATCTTAAAAGAGAGGGCTCAATGGATCTCAGATACGGATAATGTAGTTACCTGTAGAAGCTTTGCATCTTCTTCTAAACAGCTGCACATGTTATAAGTAAAAGTGAAAGATCCTTCATTCTTACTCTTGTCTCTGTCCTGGTAGGAGAGGAGTCTCCTTTCTGCTCTGCGTGCATCCTCTCTTGCATCCCAGTTCATACGCTTATGGGGTGCTTTGTAGAGTCAGCCGTAGACTGACTCAGAGTTTATCATGCTCTGATTACCTCCACACATGCTGTAACACTGTGCTGGCTGACACAATAAAACTTAATTAAACCCGTCCAATTTCACCAACATCTGAAGTCAGTTAGTATTTGAATACTCCTAAGTTCCTTGGCTACCATTTCAAAACTGGCACTCAATTTTAGTTATTTTACACTGAATTTTAGTGAACCTGAGGAATTTCATGCTAGATGAAATGGCGGACAAATGTAAAACCTTTTAAGTTGTCCCAACCCAGCGTGTGAAATGGGGCCACCAAATGTACAGGGACTCTTAACCATTCTCATCTTAGAAAATTGGAATCATGCCCCAGATAGGAATCCCATCCAAAAAAATTAAAACTTTGGGAGAAATTACTGTAAGCAAAAAAGTTTCCTTTAAAATTGTTCCATAAAGTGAGACTGGGTGTTTCAGAAAACAGATGAAAACCCCAAATCATTCCCCACCTCTTCCCTGCAACTCTTTGAAAAGGTGTGTTTCCTTTAAATTATACTGGTGGAATCCAAGATATGCATAAAAGAAAAAGATTTTACCCTATAAATCCAGCGTAAAGGATGTGAAGAGTCTTATGTTTCTGTTTGCATTTATCTAATCAATCTGTCTGTCTGTCTATCCATCTATCTATCTATCTATCTATCCATCTGTCTATCTATCTATCATCTATCTATCTGCCATTTCATCATTAAAAGTTTCTTCAGTTTAACCACATTAGCCACAGGGGATATGATTATTTCCTGTCTTAAGTAATTGAAAATAAAGGAAGTTTCAAGAATCACACAAGCTGTGACAAATTATGGGATTTCACCCTGTGCTGGCCAAGCACCTTCCTCTTCCGCTGGCAGCAATGGGAGCTGAAGATGTTTGGCACCCCAGAGGAGCTCTGACAGCATGTATTCAGCTTTTACAAAACACTTGTAAGAAATACCATGCTGTTGGACTGTGGCTTTTTCAGGAAATCCTTGCTTCCGTGTTTTTGGCTTTTTTGCTGTCACTTGAAGGCAATTTTTATCCAGCTGGAGGCATTAATGATGAATTTTCTAGCCCAAATTTCACAATGTGGCCCTTTTAGTTAAACTTGTTACTGGCATTTCTCAGCTATCATAAAAAAAACCCCAACTAAACTTTTTCCTTAATTTGTTTTTATTATCTTTGTATTGAAAGTAAGAGACTCGTGAGGCCTGGATCCCACTGAGTTCTGTAACTGAGGTACAAACTGTGACAATGAATTTTCTGAGATGGAGAGCTTGACTGAACTGATACTGGAAATGACATCCGTACTTATCCAGAAGTACAGACTCTTTTTTGAAATCTGTCTTATGTTTTTAAATGAATACATTTGTTTGTCTCAAAGGTTTTAAAGCTAGAAGGGATGACCATGGTGCTATCATCTGACTATGTACATGGCATAGGTCACAAAAGACAACCCCCTGTTTGGTGGCTTTTGCACCAAGCCTAGTATCCAATGGCACTAGAACACATTATTGGAAAACATGTTTTGGCTGATATGAATTTAATTTTGTAAAAAAACCCAAAGGCAGCACTGTGAGAAGATTTGATATGAACTGGGAGATGTGGCTATATTTTTTCCCCACCATGGCTGGCCACCAGATGCCTACAGCTGCCTGCTCTGTAGCAGTGCAAGGATAGAGACAGTGAGAACAGCTAGGTTAGTTACCTGGCAGGGGAGACACCGTGATCAGGCAGGTTGTCTTCCTAGGCGAGGCTCATCCCCTGCACTCCGGGTGTGCTGTATCAGGAATAGTGTGGCCAGCAGGAGCAGGGAAGTGATCGTGCCCCTGTACTCCACACCAGTGAGGCTGCACCTCGAATACTGTGTTCAGTTTTGGGCCCCTCACTACAAGAAAGACATTGCATTGCTGGAACACATCCAAAGGAGAGCCACAAAGCTGGTGAGGGGTCTGGAGCACAAGTCTGATGGGCAGTGGCTGAGGGAACTGGGGGTATTTAGCCTGGAGAAGAGGAGGCTGAGGGGAGACCTTATCGCCCTCTACAACTACCTGACAGGAGGCTGTAGCGAGGTGGGGGTCGGCCTCTTCTCCCTGGTAACGGGCAATAGGATGAGGGGAAATGGCCTCAGGTTGCACCAGGGCAGGTTTAGGTTAGACATTAGGAAAAATTTTTTCAATGAAATGGTTGTCAGGCACTGGAATGGGCTGCCCAGGGAGGTGGTGGAGTCCCCATCCCTGGAGGTATTTAAAAGAAGGATAGATGAGGTGCTTAGGGACATGGTTTAGTGGGGGGATGAGAGGGTTAAGTTAATGGTTGGACTCGATGATTTTAAAGGTCTTTCCAGCCTAAATGATTCTGTGTTTCTATGAAGATTATTTGTACCTAACTTTATACATTTATTAGTTAAGCATTCTTCTATAGAAAATGGTGAAATACATATCTCTTGAGAGGCATTCAACCAGTTACCTTAGAATAGGATGAACTGCCTCTATAGGTTCTCTCTGTCTTTACTGAATGTAGAGAAGCTTAAACAACTAATTTAGACTACATTTCTATTTTCAGCAAACAGCTCAAACTATATTAATATTTTCTCAGAAAACACTTGAGTGACAGCTGATGGAGGCCTATGTCAGTCAAAGCACTTTTAGGGTTTTGCAACTTGGCCACCTACACAACATAGCAGCCAGTTCCCACTGCCTGTGGGAGAGAGGCCTGAACACACTTTTTCGCAAGCAATGATTCACAAATATGCCTATAGCTGGGCTTGAGGTCTGGGAAAAGAAGAAGCTGTATAAGTAGCTGCTGGTTATGGTTTCCTAATGCTTGTCTTTGACATTGGTTAGAGTTGGTGGATGTTGATCTACCTTGTGACTTCTTTTCTCATCCTAGAATTGGTTTTTTCCAGACTGCAGAAATGTGACCTATGTTTTAACCTGGAAGGGTCACTGCCTATCCTCATCAACTGGTAGCACCAAGTGACGCTACACAGAGCATCACAGGAATCATGAGTACTGCTGCATTGTGGTGATCTTAACACAATAACAGCAGGGAGTCAGCTTTCCTAAGTGTCCACAAAGTGGGTGCCTGCATGTGAGTGAACTGTCTCAGCTTACATTATATCAACAGAAATCTAATCAATATGGTCAAATGGCATCTAGAGAGCATTTCATCTGAGCACATGTAGGAGGTAAACTTAGGGTGATTTGTGCAGCACTCAGGAGCTCACCAAAAGTTTTGACCAACACGATTGTCTATGACACCCTAAGCCTGAGATCAGATGGGCTTAGGCTGCAATTAATCTGCCTAAACAGTGATTTGTTGTGCTTTTGACACAGTCTAGTGAACCTGAGACATTGACACAGCCCTGGTGGCTGTGACCCAGGACCTGGAGGGGACATGTGGCTTCTAGGCTGGTAGTTGGTGGCCAGCTGGAAACCTTCAGGCACCTTAATGGCACTAGATGCCCATTCAGGCAGCTGAGTTGAGACACTACTCAATCCTACCATAGAATCAACAAAGCTGAATCATTACTCAGCTTGAGTGAAAAACATGGGACACTGGCAAATGGATCAAATAATGTATTTGACCCTTGTCAAACCTTTAGCAAAGACTGCAGCCTGTGAGGGCACGATTCAACCACCCAAACACAAGTGCCTAGAGACAGTGTAGGCTCTGAGGGGCTTTGGGAATTGCTGGTCTCCCAGAAGTCCTGTTTCATGCCTGCGTGGGTGACTTGGATACCCTACAGCACCTCAAATGCACTAAGCACATGTTTAGGGAATTGTATTTCTGCTTGGGCAAACCTGTCTCACTTAATAATGATATGGGCTATGACTACACACAAAACCAGTAACCAGACACTAGGGAGTGGTATGGCACTCTACCACAGTACAGTAATTAGCAAATAGGACCATAAACTTATTAAAATGGAGTAAGAAAATGTCAGGTGATTGTGTGGACCAAGCTGGAAACAACACCCAGATTTCAAATTACTAAAAGCAATGCTTGTGCCTGCAGGCAGGCAAGAGCTGCTGGCACCAGACATGCCCTCCTCCTAATGGTGTGCCTGGGATGGAGCAATCGCCACGGTCATGCAGGCAAAGGAAATATTAACTCACATAAGCACGGGGAATATTT
>NW_009260174.1:430146-433157 GCF_000687185.1 Egretta garzetta | reverse complement strand
TGAAGGGAAATCCACAAAATAAATTTCAAAAAAATGTGCCTGGCAACTAAAAATCAGAACTTCACAGGATACCAAAAGGCACAGACTGAAAATATGCCGTTACAAAATTTATCCTCTAACTTCTTCACCATCCATGATTTGTAAACTACTCTTTATCTCTCTCTTTCCTCCAAAACATAACTACCTCCTTACCCCTCATCTTTCATTTTGTATTTTCTCTGCCCCATGAGTACCCACTACTTTTTACTTCTAGAGAGGGATTTGAGAAGCTGTTTTGGCATTGCCTTGAGGTCTTCTGCTTCTATTTCAAATCTGAAGCGAACATGTGCCCCCCGTTTTTGTTTTTTAATATATAGTTGGTCTAGTAAGAAATATTATGTTTCCCTGTAAATCTTGTGTTATATTTGATAGACCATCTCTGCTAAAACAACATAATCAATTTAGATTTATATACATCTAAAACAATTTTTGGTTTAGTTGTCATTGGTACTTCAGGAGCATTAGCTTACACAAGAAAACCTGATTAAATAACATTGTTACTAAGGCTTCAAATTAAAGAACTGGTACCTAAGCCACCCTGTGAGAACAGTATTCACATAAATTAACTTCTTCAGCAAAGTCTTTGATTTATTGTAATTAAATTTTATTTTTGTTATTTTATAATTTTTTTAGGTTTTATAAAGAATACATTTAAGTTAATTTTCAATTATACAATTTCTTATCTTAGAATAGCATTTAGACTAATTTTTACTCCTGAATTTAATAATGTAAGAACTACCAAGTCTGTTCTTTATTTATGAAGGGCACAATTTAATAGGTTTCTAATACAAACAGCTAAGTAATAAAAAAATGAACTGATATATTTTTATAAGGTTACACATTCTTTTCTCAAAATGCAATTACTTCTGTTACAGTAACCTGAAACCTTACTCTGAAGTATGTTGAATAATACAGATGTTGTATGAGATAATACATTTTGCTATGGTCATACGGCTTCTTATGTTATCAGCTGAGCTACAAAGACTAAAGACAAAGTAGATAACCTTTCAATCACAATTTTAATTGAGGATATTTGAAAAAACTGCAGTTAAGCTGGAAGTCAAGCTGGTTTTTTCATGGACTTTTTTGTATTATAAATATTTTTGGCCAAGAATCTTTATTTTTTAAGCAAATTTCTTCATCCTTTAACCCACTGAAATTAGGAGGGATTTACTAACTACTGGAGTGGTAAACACTTGAAAGAGCCTTGAGTATAGAGGTTTATTTGTCCATTTTATGATGTGGCTACCTGTGATAGCAAGGGACTGGTTTCAGTGATTTCAGGGTTCCTTTCTAATCTACATTTCCAGGCATAAACCCAGTTCCTAAAACCCAAAAAACATGAGAAAAAAAAAAAACAAACCCACCTATACTTGCAAAGACATATACTCTGGAGGGAAGGCTGAGTGGAAGATGGAGAAAGAGGAACAGAAAGAGGAAGTGTGATTTGTAGACTGATGCTAATGAGCCCCAACTGGCCTAATTACCCATGGGATTTTCACCAGTGCTTGCGTAGGGTGATGATGTTCAGAGCCAGATAGCTCCTCCTTTCTTTAGCTTTGGGAGAAAGACCTGACTTTTCATGCCAGAATACTTTTTTTATTGGTTGGAAGCCAGACTTGGCTCTTGAGTATTAGTGCAAATAAGACATTGAGGACACAATGATATGACAAACATCTTTTATTAGGAAACTTTGATGTAGCAAGCGAAATGATGATAAATAATATAAATGTATTAGTTTTACAGTGCATAATCATTAAGACTATACTCACACAGATTTTGGGCAGAAATCAATTCTGACTTGATAGTCATGAAATGCTGAAAAATTCAGCACATAAAACCATACAGTGTGCAATTAACAACGAAACCAGCTGATGCTCTCCATTTCTCTGACAATCTGTTTGGCATGAGGATCAAACTGGAACTGAGTTTTTCCATGGAAGAGGTAGACATAGCCTAGAAATAAAATTTCATCCAATTATATTTCATAGGTGATTTCTTGTCAGTATTTTGGAAAAAAAAAACCAACATAAACAACCCATGTATACTTGTTATTTTTCATTTCCATCTCATTAAGGTTAATAACATGTTTTTGAAAACAAATTATTCTATCTACAGAAGCCCAAATATTCAAGTAAACCCAGGTTAAAGATATGTTTTACCTACCATTTTCCTGGAAAGCAGCATCAACTCTGATTTTTTTTCCAAAGTGGGAGACTATTTTCCTGGGATAACCATGATCCATGGATTTTTTCTTTTCATCGTATCTTAACACAAGAAACATCATTACCATTTGTGAGGAAGCAGACAATATTTTGAAAGTCCAAAGAAAATTTGTACACATAAGCAACTCTACTGTTACTAAGAAGTCTTATAAAGATTAGCCAAGGTAGCTTTTTGATTCTTCCTATTATATATTAAAGTTCTCAGATTATGAGTGTCTTGAGATTCGAAAATCCTGCCTTTGGTAAAGTCTGTAACAAAGCTTTCAAGGACCTTGGGAATGCAGTCCAGGAATTTACTAATGCATTTCTGGACTGTTCAGAGCCTTGGCCATCATTTGCTCATAAAATGAGTTTCTATTCTGGGGCACTGGATATTCAGTTTGGTATAAAAGCAAAACACAAAACTTGGGAGTAGAAGGTGGTAGCACAGTCCTGAAAAATACTCATATTAGTGTCAACAATGTACTTTTTAAAGAAATTTACTCTGAAGTTTGTCATGAGCTACACTTGAATTCTAAATATGACCAACTGTACAATTGAAGAATATTTATAGTTTGTTCACAGAGAAGTTCAGTTACAACGCTTTTTATTACAGTTCATTTTGTTTGAAATGTGAATGAAAAGTGGACACTATCACAACATGTCAGAAAAGCAGCTCCATTGTGGAGAAAAAGTGAAAAATTTACTAGAAGAATCACTCTTCTATTGGGCAGATGTTTCATTAAGTTGCAAGTAATTACATTCCTG
>NW_009260174.1:422971-430080 GCF_000687185.1 Egretta garzetta | reverse complement strand
TTCCTGCTGCAGGAATCAAATGAATGCAAAAAAATCCTACAGAAAAGCTGACATTTCCTTGCAATTTCTTAAAATTTTTAAGCTTCCAGAGAATCCTGTTCAGATTTCTGGAATATACCTGGATTAAATGTCATTGCACTTTAATTTTATAGTGATACATCAGTCCTTGGGGACAAGTGAAATTATGCCTTCTAGTAAATGAACATTAAATCTTACCTCCAGTATCTGTCAGCTGTAAAGAAGTATGTTTTTCCAGTGGTTTCATCATTGTAAGCTGCATTAACTCTTTTAACAGTCTTTGGGAACCCCAAATGATAGATTTGTTTAGGATAGCCAGGTACAATATTATATCCATTGAGAACCCAATATTTATCCTCTGAAAAATATAAGCACATTTCATTTGGTTTTGGTATTCATAAACAGCATTTAATTGTGTTTTACATGGGTAGAAAACAATGAGACTTAGATATCAGTATTATTCCTTTCAGTTTATTACTTTAGAAAATGGTTCTAATTCTTACTCTGGGACTACATCATGAAGACAATTGAAATGTCTATTGTTTTTATGAGTAAAACATTAGGATCATAAGGTCTATGGAGAGTACTTTTCCCAGATTTTTTGCACATGAATATAAAGTATTTGACTTGGGTAAGAACTTGGGGAGGACTTGAGGTTGATGAGTTAATCTACTGACATTAGATTGGGATACTGAGTTTATTAAGTTCCTGCAATTTGCTATTTGATTATAGAGCCATATAATATTTTGAAAACTAGACAATGTGCATTAAATTAAACTATTAAGGGCATATGTCTAATCAAAATGCTTTGGTAATTTTAGATGCAATGAACATATTCATATATCATGTACAATGTGCATAATGAAGTTATTTGAGACATTTAAAGCATATTTGAGACCTTTAAAGAAAAAGACTGATTGTTTTTTCAGTGAACAATTTTCCTCTCACTTCTGCACCATTTTTTTCCCAAAATATCACAAAATACTGATAATCGCATCAGTAACAGTAGTGTACAAATCCCTGTATTTGTCAGCTGAATTCAGGAAAAATCCTTCTGCATAAAGCAAAATGCTGTTACCTGAAGAGAAATAGACTTAACGAGAGGAAGTTATTTTCATGTTTTGTTTTTTGGATCATTAACTATAACAGAGGGGCAGTTTTCAGGATTATGGCCTCTGGAGGTCCCTTACAGCAGTATAACTTATGAGCCTTTCATTTAATTATTTGCAGATACATAAGATTCTCTGTTTCACTGATCTTCCTTAAAAAACACATTAACTTCTGTAATTGCATAGTTTGCAAAGGAGCAGGGAGTAGCTGGTCAGAAAAAGTACAGAATTTCAGAATCCATTACCTTTGAAAAGTAAAACTTCATCCCTCTCAACATTTTCATACGCAGCTTGAATTCCTGATGGTAGTGTTGGCCAGAACAGTGAGATAAAATTGATCTCTGTCTCTATTCTTTCAGGATGTCTGCGCAGCATGTATCTGATTTAAACAAAATGTATGTAACAAAATAATTCCACTCCTATCATAAGTGCAAAATAATTATTATATCTCCTGGAGTATAATGGGGGGAGATGGGTGTGAATATCCCCATTCACTTAATGCAAAGGAAGTCTAGAGTGATTGCGCTCTTTACTCTAGCACCTCAGTTACATGCTAAAAATCAGGCATGATGAATACAAGCCCTTTTATTTCTCTGTAGGACAAGCAGGCTGAGAGTTGCCTTCAGTAACCACCTAACAGACATCTGTCTATATATCAGTGCTTTCAGTTCTGCCCCTGCTCTTGCATTGAGGAGTAGCAGAAAGCTTACAATGTGGGACCCATGGACACATTGCTAAGGGGTGGATATATGAATGCTCTTGCTTTGCTATTAGTTGGATCAAGTTCAGAGCCAAATCTGTTGTAGCAGCAGCCGTAGCAGCAAATAGCAGGAAAACAACCTACAAGCCCGCATCTCCTTCACTGCTCTTGTCAACTAGGGCTCTTGGGATTAATGATTTGAGAACTCTTCCTGATGGTTTGCTGGTGCTTCTCTTGGTACCACATTCCAAAAGGACAGTTTTTATCTCATGTATTACAGATTTTTTTTTTAAACTACTGAGTATTTTAAAGAGATAATACACATGCTTATTGTTGTTACCTGCCCTTGAAGAATATTATTTCTCCACGTAGCGTAGTAATAGCATCAAATGTCAAATTTGGGTCACAAGCTTGTGGAGTTATGGGTCCTGTTGGCTGCACAGCAGCATTAGACCGTCCTATAAGAAGAATATTTTGTATTTTAGTATGGAGAAATATAAAGACAGTGTTCAGAAGGTCTCTGAGGACGTCAAGAACCCTCTTCACAGAGAATGAGAAGGCGTATGGTTTTAAACTAAGGGTCTGTCACTAAAAGCTGGCTTTTCCAAAATGAGTTTTTTGCAGAACTGGACTTCGGCTGAAGTTAGTTTCCAGGAATTTTGTCTCTTTTGTTATCCATTGTTCAGCAACAGTTAAACTTCCTATTTTGGTGGAATAAGCATATTTTAAATATACTCTGTTTACCAGCCTCCCAAGTAGAAATACTAAATAAAAATATTTTTTCTTACCATAGATGGCTTGAATGCCATCAATGTCATCCTGAGGAAGAAGGAATTCCTTGGGGTCCGTGTAGGAATAAGTTGGATACATCAGTGCTCCAGGATCGTTTGAATGAGACAGACCCAGTGAATGGCCAAGCTCATGGGCAGTAACAATGAACAAATTGTAGCCTGTAGGATAAAAATCATATGAAACAAAGTAAAATCTGTTTTTCTATTCAGCACGTTGACTAAATGGGAAACACGCATCCTCCCAAAATACACTACAGGTACAAGAGAGGCTGTAATTAATGCTATCAACATCACAGTGCAAAAGTATCGTAACAGAAGAGCTATTTGAGTACTTAAAGAATGTCTGGCCTTAGCTGTGGTCTCATTGTCTTTTCTCTAGTTCTTGTGTCTTAAACACAAACCCTGTTTCTCCTGCTTTCATATAAGCTGCTCAGATCAAGGATCATGCCAACGACAAGTGGAGATTCAGTGATCCAACAGAAAAAAAACTTCAAAGCAAACACTGAGATGACAGTTTTGGTGATACTTGAATACCCTAGTTAGCATCAAACTTTGAAGTACTAGTCTAAGAAAGATAAAGGATTTGAGTTGAGAAGTTAACCATCATATCTTCTTGTATCCAAGTTTTGGGTTTCATCTGAACAAAAAAAATGTTTTTAAGTGATGACTCCATCATAAAACACTATGACCTAAAAATCTCTTTCTGTGAATTGATTCTTACAAATGGAAAAAAAAAAAAAAAAAAAAAAAAATCAAAGAAATTTAAAAGGACAAGTTTCACCACTTTTTCTCACTTTTTTCCTGTAATACGGCTCATGCACTAAGCATCACATGAGCTAAGATTGTATGAGGTAAAAGTATATCAATGGATCCAGTTACAAAGTCCTTACCTCTTCCATCTTTTGTCCAGGCTTCCTCTTCATCAAAATGCACATCTCCACCAATACCTTCACCAGGCTGGAAAGCATGAGCCAGTTGCCCATTGGGGCCATCAAAAGGAGAGTTGTCGTAGTGGTCTAAAAAGAAGAGGGAAAAATCAGTTAGAATCTTAATTTTTTATATAGTTTCAGATGTCTATTTAATACATAAAGATATTAAAGTTACCTCTATAAGCAAAAGAGAGCATTATATCTGCTTCTTTGTCCTCAACCTTTTGGAATGTCAATGGTGTCACGTTGCTCCAGACACTGAAAGCTTTTCGGATTGCTGCATCTACATCAGCTCGTCTCATCTTTGGTGTGTAATTCAAAATCCTTCAAAGCAAACCCAACACATTATATATTGTTAAGAATACAGGATTTTAGCTGAAAAAAAAAAAACTTGTGCGAAAATCAGAAATCTTAGACATATCTTTCATGAATGAAAATCAGTAATGGCTTCATTTTAGATACTGCCTTCTAGAGTGCCTGTCTTCTTCCAGAAATCAGTTAATCACTCTGGATGTCTGTTTATGACATAATGTACTTACTTCAGATCCCCCAAACTTGTGTTGCTAAATTTATATATTTTTCAACCAGATAAAGAAAGGTTACCTGTATGTCAGATTATTTTTTTTCCATTTGGGATTCCCTGTTGTGATCACGTATTGCTCTACATCAGGTATACCACATCTGGGTTTTTTCATCATCTCCAAAGTCTCAGGATCAGGTTTGCCGGTCACTTGTAGTCCAAAGAATGCCTGCATTTCCTTAAGCTTTGTAGCAAGGGGATTTTCACCCTTGTTTCTTAAATGAGGCTGGTGATCCCTCTGAAGACTGTAGAAATTCTGTAGATAACTCTGAACCAGAGTTTAAAAAAGAAGAGCATTGTGGCATATCAGTACTGTCTTCAGTCACACTTAAATTTTCTAAGTAATCTTGAACTATTCCCATATTGACATGCCCTGTCTTTCCCAAGAGCAGGAACAGCTTCTTTTCTCCTGGAACTGGTGTGAAGAGTCAGATATAGTTTTTATATAGTTTTCTGGATATGAAGAAATGTCTTTACAATCTAATATTTACTATGAATAATTAATTCCACATAATTTATGGTGCCTGATTAATGGCAAAACTTATGGGGAAGTTTATAACTGGTCTCATTCAAGGAAAAAGAGATTGGCAGTGAGAGTCCACACAGCCAGGACTCCCAAAGAAGCAGGTGACTACCACTAGAGAGTCAGCACTGGGCAAAACACGCCATTTACTTTTAGCTATGAAATATGATATTAGGAACTCAGGTCTTCCTACTAAATTTCTAGAATTTTGTCTCCAAAAAATAGTGTTGCGTCTATGTAAGTCTTGTGTTTCTCATGTATGTCCTTTTTTTCCAAAGTATTCCATACAAAGTCCATTCAGCAAAACGCTGAAATGCATGCCTGCTTCAAGCATGTTTCTTCCCTTATGTTACTGAGACCGGTCATACCACAAGTTTCAATTCTGAAATATAAATTGTTGCTGAGTTTGACTGGTTTTGCACCACCACAGAGCCTTGCTGCTAGAACTCATCCTTTGGTAGTTTTGTTATTACTTTCCTGACAACATCAAAAGTAAGTTACGCAATAATCAGATGACTTTTGGGTAAATAAGTTCCACGTGCTTTTCACACATTTTCTACATCAATAGGAAAAGTTTTCTCTTGAAATCTCTGCAAAATAGTACATCTTTAATTTCAAGCTGTATACTATGAAAAGAATTGCAATTATAGTTATCTCTCAGACTACCTTATGTTTCACTTAGAAATGCACTGAAAAATATTTACCTCTACAAACTGTAGGGTTTTTCTTTCATCTTCTGCTTCTGGAGCCACAGGAAAAGCGGAGGAGACGGCCACATACAGCAACAGGAGAAGTGAAAGGGTCTTCATCCTTGCCTAAGGTTGTCTGCCTCAGTTTCACTCCTGAGCTATTGAACACGTTTCTCAGCTCTGTTTATATACCGATTTGTAAATCAGCGATAGCCTGACTCATGCTGTATAATATCCTCTGATTAATAAAAATGATGCATAACAATTTCATCATCAGGTAGTGACACAATGTGTTTAAACAGTGTTATTGTCCTTATTTTGCCTGAGCCTTCTGTTTTGGGCAATTTTGTAGTGTGTTTAAGAAATAAGGAAATGTTTTTCAGGTAAAACAGGGACCTACATTTCATAGTTTTTTTGAATCATGAATTTAGCTTATTTATGACACAAGGTCTTGACAAACTGGAGAAATAATAGTAAATAACATATAACTGTAACATAATATAACATTGTATTATAATGGGTAATATTATGCTATATATGTGATACATATGTTTAATATTTAACAAAATATAGCATATTATGTCATAATATGTAATAATAAAATATAAAAGACAGTACAAAGAGCCAATCTAATCTAGGAATAATCGACATCATAGCTCCAGGAGGGCTGTCATCAGCTACCTAAAAGTTCTATCTGAAACAATCTTATGATGCTAGCAAAACTGAGTGCTAAAATGATTCAACATTTTTTGACTGATATTAACAGAAATCAGTCATGTTACTGGAATGCATAAACTGGTTTCCCATATGTATGGTAAGTAAAATAATGTTTATACTTTTGCCAACACAGATGAGGTCTCAGCTGCAATAGCGTGTTTGGATCCAGGCTGAGAGATGAGCTCTGGTTGGAAAGTCTGGAAAAGGAAGATTAGAGTAACCATTTTGTGACTCTGTGTTCACTGCTTCATTGAAGGAAGAGCAATGGGAGCTATGATAAATGCTGTTAAATATATGAAAGGTTTTTCCTAAAAGGGAAACAGTGACTGTTCTCCAAGACTCGAGAACAGTCTTAAACAACAGTGATTAAGTTTAGACATGAGGTTTGGGATTGAGCTGCCTGAGCATTAGCACTAATTGAGATGCTCTGACCTGACCTCCAGCTGCCCTGGAAGGATATAGGTCTCCATAGCTCCTGTGTCATGGCAGCCAGCCCCAGGTGGGTGTCTGAAGTACAGTAATGAGATAGAATTGGCTTTAAGCGTTTCATCATGTAGATATCCGTAAGTTATTTAGGTGTCTAAGCTCCCATTTTGGATAATGGACTCTAAAGAGTGATTCAACTGACCATATGGCATGGACTTTAAGGTGAGATTAATTGCTCTCTGTACTTCATTGACTGTATTGTCTAGATCTCGATCAATGATAAGTTTAAATGCCCAGGACACATGTGGGAACCTGCAGTGTGAACTCTTAAATTGAGGAAAACGTTTCTAACTGCAGGGACAGCTAAGCACCAGAGTAGATGGCCTGAAGTGGCTGCATGTTTGCTAACTCTGGAAGCTGTCAGGTATAGGCTGGACATCTTTCAGAACGGTTTTGGTGTTGTTGCCCTTGCTGGAGGTAAAGAGCCTCCTTGAAAACCTTGAAAGGGAGACAGTAAATGTTAGTGTGAGAGGGAGAAAGAAATACAAATATGTACCATTATAATTTTTTTCTCATACATGAGCAAATTTTGCTCTGAAGGAGCTCAGTATAGGATGAAAATTGTGA
>NW_009260174.1:418345-422926 GCF_000687185.1 Egretta garzetta | reverse complement strand
CATAATTCCTGGGAAAAGCAAATTACTTCATACGTTCCAATGCAAATCACATGGCTTGTCTGGAGTGGTTGACTAAAGCTTGCACAAGACATTTCAAAAGCAGAAGCAACAGTTGAGTGCTGGTGTTGGAAATGACTAGGGACAATAGTTCTTCAAAGGGTACAGCTTTTGTAGATGTAAAGAGATTCAGCCTCATGGTCCATAGTCCAAGGAAATGTCATTGTTGATTATTCTTAATCCATCTTGACTTTCAGACATGAACAAAAAGAATTGTGTGTGTTGGATACTTCTCCAAAATCTTTGCTACAATTCACATGATCCTGGGATTTGTGAAATGCTGCTTAACTCCTCTAACTCTCTTTCTAAACTAGTGTTATTTCCCTGTAAATATTTGTCCTTCGTGTGTTTCTATAGTGGTTTATATAGTTCCTGATTCAATACCTCCTTTTCTTTCTTCATATTTTTTTTCCTAAGGGTAGTTAACTCTTTACTTCTTCTATCCTTTTTCCTTTTAATTTCTGAAGGCAACATAGGCATATTTAAACACATACAGGTAAAGAAGAGATACAGATTAATCAGATGTATCCAGTGGCTGAGATGGAAACATTAGGAAATCCTGTGTTGCAGCTTGCACAGAGAGGTTCTGCTGCCTTGCACATTTCTGCAAAAGGTCTATGGCCAAAATTTAATGTGACCAAGAGGATACTGAGTCAGGCAGAGGGGACATCTGGTTGTCAAATTACTTTCCAAGGCAACCAGTAACAAGACTAGAAAGTCTTATACTCCAGCACTAGCTGTGGGAACTGTTTATGTATTTGAAGAATCATCAAGAGAAAAACCTTAAGCAGCATCAGGAAGAGGAAGCAGAAGCAGTGGCTTCCCTCCATCTTGGGAATTTCCACAGTGCTGGGCTACAAAGTCATGTCGCGTTTCACCGTCTGCACTGGCTTCCTACTGCGTGTCCTTTGGCACATCTCCCTTGAGCGAGGGAAGGAGCGGTTTCAGTCATCAGCTTTTCCCATGGTGTGGCAGCTAGCACATTGACACCCTCTCTTTTTCAAGCACTTGCCTTCAGACAAAAGATTCAAAACCCAACAGAAGGGGACATGAATATGCCAAAATGGAGCTGAGGCTCCTTGAAATACATGAGAATTTTTACTGAGTGCCAACCGGCATCTATACAGTCCCTCACCTTTGCTTGTGGGACTGTTGTGTTGCATCTGCACCTGACTGGCACAGTCCACCCTGGCTATTTTCCCAGGGCAGGGGCTCTGTCCGATGTTCAGGGGTGTGTGTGTGGGTGTCAGTGACAGACACCGGGGTGGGTCCAGGGGCTGGAGCCCCCTGTGTCTGTGGTGTTGCATATGTATGTGTGTGTGCATTAATGAAGATCCATCTAGATGAGTGGAATGGCAGTGTTAGGTTAACAGTTGGACTTGATGATCTTAAAGGTCTTTTCCAACCTAAATGATTCTGTGATTCTATAAGGCAGTGAGTAGGATAAGACGTTGGGAGCTGGGTGTCAAAGTGGCCATAAGCCAGGGCTGGATACTGGAGAGGCCAGGGTTCTGTGGGTTGACTACTTGAAGGACCAGGGGCCCAAGTCAGCAATGGGGGAGGCTGTGGGATTTGCGGTGGGCAGAGAGACCTATATGTGTGTGTGTCCATGAGGCAGCAGGAGACACCAGCACAAGCACATCCCAGGGTAGCTGCTGGACAGATGGGATGTCTAGGCCCAGCTGCTGGGGGATCCATAGTGTCTTTGTGCTTATATACTTGTGTGCATGTGAGTGTATGTGTGCGTGCATTTGCCTACTGGGAATACACGCTCAGCCTTGCTGCTGGCTGGACCTGGGGCATGCAGCTGCAGCAGCTTCACCTCTATCAGGGTACCAGATTTGGACAACTCCTAACACATTGGCCCTGCCTGAAGTTTGCCTAGAATCTCCATGTAACCATGTAAACTTTTCCCATACCTACCTCCAATTATTCTTCAGAGGCAGCTATTGTCTGGACCGCAAGCATCAGTACCTCACCCAGGCCGCTCCAAATCACCCCACCACATCTGGGACCCATCTGCTAAGTCACTGCTAAACCCAAACTGGGTGCCTAAGGAAGAGGCGGTTGACACTGTTCTTAAGAAAAGGCCAGTGTTTTCAAGGTTTTTTCTGTTGTACACTCAGGCAGTACAGGCTTGTGTCTGCCTGTATTAGCAATAATCCTGCTTTATTTGCACACTTCTTCCTCAGCAAAACTGCACCCTTGTTTGTGTGGAGGCAAGAGACCTCAAAGTGTCCCTCTGCTAGGTACTCTGCTCACTGTTCCTTGTTCATTAAGTCTGCATAGTATGCACAATGTAAGCACTGCCAGAGGTCTACCCAGCCCATTTCCTCTCACCAGCACTGACCGAAAAGGACATTTAGGCAGAAACATAAGAGGAGACATATTTCCCTAGAAGAGTTTCCCAGCCTTGAACAATTTTCTGCCTCAGTGATTTCCATTTACTTTGTACCTTACTTACCTAGGGCTTGCTTTTGACTCTTCAGTCTATTTCCCTTTTCCCCTAGTTATATCTTATAATATTTTAAAATGTTCTAATGGGTTTCATCCTTCTCTCCCTAAGGAGAAACTTCCACCCACATCCCTGACTAAATAATGAAAAAATAATTCACAGTGTGAATCATAGTGGGGTTTCCCTAAATCAAAGTCTCTCACTACAGAATTACTGTAGAAAAGGGAACTTTGATTGGTAGTTCTGTAATTTTAATGTTACAAAAATTAAAAATGGTACTTCATCATTCTAAGAATTGTTTGCAGTTATAATTTGTCACAACAATGTTTGCGATTGCTTTCTCAATAGCAGGTGGCACTACAAAGTACAGTCATCATTCTTGCAGGAAGTACATTTATGTCTGTTCTGTGCTCTTATGCATATCTTAAACTCTTCGTGTGTTTCCAATCTATTCTGAAGCAACAAAATAAAAATCTTTTTGCAAACTGACAATGTTAACCTAAACCAAATTATTTTCCTTGGAGGATGTAACTTTTCATGAGAAGACCAAAGTGTTGTCAAAGATATAAATCCTGTCTCTGTGGAGCAATACTCAATTGGTTGCCAGATATTCACATGAAGTTAGAGAATTCATCAGGAATCATCTCTTAATGAGCCAAGTTAATATTAAGAGCAAGATGAAAAAGCCAAAGGCAACCCTCCAAGTCAGATGTCTTAAAGTTTGCACAAGCTCATAGCTTAATGTCACCCAATGTTAAATGTTTCCTTTACAGAAATGCTATTGATTCTGCTCCAAGAGAATGATCAGTCACTCTGTTTGCGAACCAGGGCCTTGTGCTGGGCAGTGTTAGGAGCACAATGGTATAGTTCAAACCATGCTGAAGTCCAAAGGCCACCGTGATAGGGCTCAGGTTGTCAGGTGCTGAATCAGTCCTAATTATTCTATTGTAGAAGAGCAATTCAACGTGGCAGGTCACAGACTGGAGCAGTGCCTGAGTTACACCTCAGTGACTTGCACAGTCTCAGACATGGCATCATCAATGATTTCAGTAAAAGGAGAAGGGAAGGAGGGAGTGCCACTTTCCATGCCAAGCACCTGTTTCCTTAATACACAGGAAAACCAAATCACATTCTTCATCCCTGCAGCTGAGCTGTTGCCTGGGATGGGAACCTGCTCTGTTGTGCCCTGGGCATGACCTCCCTGATGGCAGACAGGCCCTGAGATGCCTTGAAGAGCCAACCTTACCAGCTTGAAGTCCTTTGCCTCTAAACTTGGCAGTTGTCACACAGGTTGTGCAGGTGTAAAACTTGCGCTGAAAGAGGCAGTAAGAAGAGATCAATGTCTTCACACTGATCTACAAAATAAATCCGTGTATGTCCCAGGACTCTGGACCATTTGGGACTTACTGGAATTGCTACAGGCTCACAGACCCCCAGTTAGATGCATAGAACCGATTCCAAAACATCTTGTTAGGCAGCTACTGCTTGTGAACCTGCAAGGGCAGTCGTGTTGCTGGCAGGGAGCAAACATGAACAGGCTGACTGGAGACCAGTCAGATGGCAGTTCAGAGGCTGCCCGGGAATCATCTGGAAACAAAGTCGGCACCTTGGCAGCTTTTAAGTATTTTCTCTGGAATACCAATGGCAGCTGAGATACCTTTGCAGTTCTGACTTGACTTCAGTGCTTCTGAATGCACAAATCTGCTGCTTCTGTCACCAAGAAAGGGCTTTTTTTTTCCCCATTTCCTTAAACCCAAGCCAACATTTCACTAGGAACAACTTCCTGGAAACAGTAGTTAAATGGACTTATTTTAATTTTCATTTCTGCCAGGACATATCAGTTACCTTTGTCTGTTTTACTTAGGTGGTAAACTCTCTGGGGTCTTTTAGTTCTGGGTGTCCAAATCATATACAAACACAATAGCTTTTTGGTTCACTGTCACAGCCCTACCTATTGTGATAATACAGAATCACAGAATCACAGAATTGCAAGGGTTGGAAGGGACCTCGGGAGATCATCTAGTCCAACCCCCCTGCTAAAGCAGGCTCTCCTAGAGCATTCTACACAG